>NC_056725.1:193563143-193578143 GCF_019279795.1 Protopterus annectens | reverse complement strand
AAGCTTTCCAAACCTGAAAGACAAGACAGTGTATATCACAACAATTTTGAAGTTAAGGAGTATTTGCTGATACTTATCAACATTTCTGTGAAAGATACATATCATACTGAAGTATGTTTCATCTATAATGTTTTTGAAGTCTTTTATGTGTTATTTACATGTTATTTTGTCTTTATGAGTGAAGAAACAAAAGCAGTTTTATACTAAATAATTTATGTAATAACAGCTATGTAAATAACTTTTAAAAGTATGTGGGTCATAAATAATATCATAACCACAGTTTATAAATGATATGGCTAGCATCAAGGACTGTTAGTTAGATATAACAGTATATAATGGTTTTCTGAAGATAACTGTCCCAGAATAAGATAAAATGTTAAAAATGTCATTTACAACCTTGGCAATAACACATTGATTGATAATATGTTTAACAGCCTTCTAAGAGTATCTGACAAGTTGTTGTTGTTGTTGTGTCTTTCGGCTTTTCCCTGTTAGGGGTCGCCACAGTGGAACTCCGGTCCGCTAATGATTGGCAGTAGATTTTTACATGCCGAGTTGCCGGCCCTGATGCACAATCTTCAACGAAGGTATGCCCATTCATGCATGTCTCCACACAGAAGACGCTCTAGCTGAGAATCGAACAGGACAACGTCTTACTGTGAGGTGACAATGCTACCGCAGCACCACCTCCACAGTAAAATATCTAAATGTTTTTATACATTAGCATTGATTGTTCTTAGAATTAAACATTTTCTTTTTCACAAGCATAATTAAGTTTAGTGCTCCATCTGTTATTTATTAATTTAGCACCTAAGAAAAGATATTAAAAAGAACATGGACAAACCCTAACACCAAAACCTATATATACCCCAGCAACTTCTCTTATATGCCTCTGGAGACCTGTATTAGAGATGTTGTTAGGTCTGACTGGAGCAAGGAAATGTGGAAATGTAAGGAAATCATATTACACACAAGTATGAAATATTCAGCCATATTTGTTAAATATGACCTGCCAGAGAAAATGCTTTGCTGCTGTTCTGCAAATAACAGGACCTATTTTTGCTTGCTAGCTTATTAACTAATCTTGAGCAGGCAAAATGTTTGTTAAGCAAACATGATAAGCTGAACAGTCAAAAATTCAAAGTTAGAAGGGATACCCCTTTTGGACAAATCAGGCATGTGTTTATCTGGCACAAATGTATCCAAATGTTCAAATCTGACTCACAGTGTTTAGAAAAATAGCAAAACCAGGTGTTATACTTTAAAACAAAACTCTGTGCATAACCTGTGGATATTACAACCCCCTCTTATCCGTTAATATTGATCATGCATATGAGGGGAGGTAAGTCAGTTGAGAAGAAAGAAATGGCAAAATTGACAGCTGTGTAACCAAAGCAAGGAATATAAATTGTCTGAGTGACTGTGTCCACTGAAATAATGTCTAATAGCTAAGTTTATTATCAATTTATTTATTCAGATCAGAAGAAAAATGATGCTGTCATTTTTGAAGAAATGGGAAAGAACTGTAAGCCCTGTCTTGATCACCAACTAGAAGCATTTAGCTGTCAAGTTTGTGGAGAAATGTATTATCAATTTGGTGGCGCATAGGGGAGTACTCAAGTGCATGCAGACTGTACATTGAATGTACATTCTTGTTTACCGTAAAGTTAATAAAAACAATTCTGTGTGTTTATTTAGATGTTTTCTTTAATTGCCAACAGTATTCATGACTATATCAGAACTCTGAAATTTAAAACTTGCCATTCTGCAACAGCAAATAGCTGTGATTTATATATAGGCTTTTATCATTTGCAGTTGATCAGTCCTTCATCGTCCTTTGATTTATCCTATTTATGGACTTAGTTCCATTCAGACTTATAAACATTAATGCAAATCTGTATGCTAATTATGTATTGTTGCAGTTTTCTCACAACAGAATCACTGAAATCAGTACTAGCCTACTGGAAACTGATCAGAAGTATGCATTCACTACAAGACTTGGGATTTTTGAGAGGGCTAAAACTATACTTTGCAGATCACAAAAATGACTGGACAACTTAAAGGTCAAGTTACATGTTGTAATGCCAAAGGGTGTAAATCTAAAAGTGCTACGTGCCTTTACTTACTTTGGTGCAAATTGAGGACATTCCCGTGCATTCCACCAGAACATGTAAAAATTAATAAATAAAAAGTAATATTTTGCTCTCTACATCTTACAGCATTGGCAGAAAACAGTAAGTAGTCAAGAATAGTAGAAAAGGCCCATTGGGTTAGGACTGCCACTTTTTAATGCCCTTTAATAGCCATATGACCTCATTTTCTAAATAATTTCATGGAGTCGCGAGAACCCATGGTGAAATCTTTAGGTTTATTGCTGGCACATCATAACAGGAGTAAAGCTAACATGCTAACAGAAGCTAGTTATATCCAGTCAATCAATGTAGACCAGTGCTGGCCTTTGTAAAAGCAGCAGAAATTAAAAATGGTTCCTAGGATGCTACATTATCATGAACCAGTAATTTACATATCCCTCAACACTGATTGCTGTGTTCTTACAGTTTTTTTTTTGTTTGCTTAGTGATACCACATTTTGAACTATCTTCTAAAAAAGCTATCATCTACATTATTGGTCTTTGAAAGGGAGATGAAAAAGCTACATATGGTAGAAGCCTCTTGCAAGTGATTATGTGCAGCCACATGATGTTGTTCTCTTCCGCATGTTATTAAACTCCAAATGGCCCTGATGTCAATGATGTCTAAGCAGTATTTATTCTCTTCAATGGTCCTTATGTGCTGATATGATATGATATTTGTAAATATTTTTAATGACATAAGGTGAAACTTGTATCATCTTGTTTGAGTTAGACCTTCTGTTTTGCTTCCATTATGTCATTTGTTGCTTTTACCTTTTACTGCAACTATGGCATGAAGTAAAAATTGAGATATTGGTCCAACTCACTTTGTCATAAAATGAGCAAAGCAAATTAAATAAAATATAATTAAGTTAATCCAGGGCCAATGAGTTGCTTGCATGTGATAAAGGGGTACTTTTTCTGAGCATGAGCAGTCAGTCAGCTAGTAGCTGGAGATTCACAGACTGTCTTTGGTGACTGCAAAACTGAGATAGCCTTTAATCATGTTCTACTGTTCCAGGATGAACCAGCATCTACCCCCAGTAGAGTAATCCTGGAACATTCCTTGAACCTCTTGGCAATACAGAAACATTGTCAAGTGGTCCAGATAATTCTTGCAGCATGTGTCAGCCACAGAAATGCTGTAGGATACAATGAGTGGGAATGAGACCACACACTGTCATACTTCTTTCATGAAGAAGTGATATCCACTTGACACATCCTTCATGTCTTATGTTGTAATGATATCTGGGGCTGCTTGTATATATGCAGCTTTTATGTTTTCCACAGTGCTTATGAAGACCCTACCATATTCTGAAATAACTGCAAACCTGACTGTGTCTACATATATTTAAAGGACTACTGTTGGTGGAAACTGAAAACAAAGTATGTATTTTTTTTATGTTGACATATTTTAAATGGGAGAGAGAGAGACTGAGATGAAGTTCTCCTTGGAATCCCTTAGGGAGTAGGACTGTGCCCTGATTGGAAGTGTTCTTCTCAAAGGGGGGCAACAGCCATCCTTTAGAATTGTATACAGTAAGGTGCAGGAAGATAAATGGACCCTTTAGTAATGGGTAGCCAATTTAGGTCATTTAGAAAGTCACAGTGGTGTGCCCAAGCATCAAAAACTAGGGCAACTCTGGCAATGCTATTCTCAGTGACTTGTACTCTTTTGAGTGTTTTAAGCAGGGTATAAATATAGCACAGGAAGACAATAATCTAGTTTAGGGAGAAGTACATTATTAGCTAGTGCAATAGGAGATAACAGATACAATATCCTATAGCAGTTTTAGTTGTGAGAGTACTTTATTAATGATTTTATCAGTATGCGTTGTAAAGCTTAAAGTATAGTTAAGGATTAAGCCTAAATAGTTGTACTCAGTTCCAAAATGAATAATATTGCTGTTATTATCTGAAATAGCAAGGACAGGAAGTTGAAATATTTTGTGTGTGTGGAGGAAAAATTCATAACATTTTTTTTTGGTGGTTTAGGATCTTGTAAATGATCAGAGAAGAAATGCTGGAGTTGAGATTACAGGACTGTGGGATATCTGCTTGCAGAGTATAATAAAGTATCTTCAGTGCATGGAGTTAAATTAAGTTTACGTTAGCCATCAGTAATATTATTAATGAATAATGAAAACAGTAATGGACCTAGAACAGAGTTTTGAGACTATTTTTAGTGTTCCATTAGTAGACAGTTGGTTGCTGGTTGTACATTTGAAAGGTCCTTCTGTCAAGGTATCTATTCTACCAGACAAACAATGACATGTTCTATCAAGTTGAATTTTTGCAACTTAGCAAGAAGATTCAAAGGCACATTCCCCTAACAAATGCTAGCTGTAAGGAGACTGTCATTTTAGTTACTATAGGTAGTGTAAGATACTGGGAGTATAGTGGTTGTTGTGCTAAAGCCATTTCTGAAACAATGTTATCTATCAGCTAGAAGACCATAGCTCTTAAAGTGTTTAAACTGCTGTTTGTAAAGAACATTTTGCATAATGTTTGCAAGAGGGCAAGAGTTGAATAGGTTGATAGTATTTATGGATTTTTGGATGAAGTGCCTCAAGAAGAGGTAGAATGATGTGAGGTTTCAGGGCTGGTGCAACTATTCCTGTGGTAAGTGAGAGGTTATAAATTTAAGTTAGGGGGTTGGTTATTTTGTCTGCTACTTTTGTAAGGAAGTTAGAGTGGAGTACAATGAAAGTAGAGAGGGAGCATTTCAAGTTCTTTAATAATCTTGGAATTTCCTTTTGAAAAATAGCACAGCATACCGTGAGTGCTTCTTTAAGTAGTTTGTTGGTAAGAGCTTGGGATAAGAACTGTGTCACTGATGGCTTCAGTGGAAGAGATGGTAAAGTTTCTATAATTGTCTGATTGATTAAAGTTATTAGGGACATTATTTATTTATTGCATTTGTTAACCAGGAAAGTTCACTGGGCCTAAAAGAGCCCATTTTCAGTGGAGGCCCGGGGAGAAAAGCTCCACAAAATTACATGCAAAGAAATAAGCTCCACAAAATTACATACATAAAAAATATTAATCCAGTTGAGAATTGATCGGCACTATTACATTGCATGAAACTGATAATAAAACAATAGTGAAAAAATTACAATCGTGGACATATAGAAGTAATAAAATGTCTTATATTCTGATGACACGAGTGAAGTATGTCCTCAAGGTTCATAGAGTGTATTAAAATAACACATAAATGTGATATATCTGCAGATTCATAGCTGTGAGGAGTTAAGTATAGTATAAGAATAGTAGAAGATTAGAAGGAAAGTAAGGACAGGTAAAGGTGACAGGGAGGTAGAGAGAGTGAAGTGAATGAAGTCATAGTAAGAGGTATAACACCAGGGAGGGAAATTAGGAGCTGAGATTATGGGGTGGGGAACAGGAGCATAACCATTGCGAGGATGGATGTAGTTTGAGGGATTTTTTAAAGGAGGCTGGGTTGCTGATAGTTCTAAATGCAGTGGAGAGCTTATTCCATGCCTTAGAGACAGTATAGAAGTACAGCATTTGACCGGCTAAGAGTTTAGGTTTCTCTATGGATAGCAACATTTTGTTTTTGGACCTAAGGTATCGGTTAGGATGGTACATGGTCAGTATGGAAGACAGGGAAGGGCAGGTTTCTGGGTGGTAGATGAGCTTGTGGGCTGTAGTTAATTGTAAAAATGTGAGATAGTTTGGGGATTCTAGCAAATTTAGTTGAGGCAGAGAGGAACAGTGATGGGTAGAAAATTTTGCATTGGTAGCAAATTTAGTGACTTTGTTGTAGCAAGAGTCTAGTTTTGTTCTTAATGAGGGCTGTAGATTGGTGAGGATGGGAGCACCATATAAAAGTGTTGGAAGCAGGAATATGAGGCCAGAGACTTTTTTTGCAGTGAGACTAAGAAAGTAATTGTGCTTTTGTTGCATTACTATCAAAAAAGATGGCATTAGAAGATCTAGTTAGATGTTTTATTTCTTTTTGAAAGTTTTTTTTTTGGATTATTATAAGCAGCTATTTGCGTATTTCTAAGGTAAATGGACTGGGCTGAGTTTATAGCTATTCTTGTTTGTTTTCTTAGGGATGGATATTTTTCATGTAGGAGGATCTTAGATGCATTTTCTTTCCAGGTAGACCAAGCTATGTCCCTTTGTGTTAAAGGTTCATAGGTAAGTAGTAGGCTAGCAGCCCAAGTGGGACATTCTAAGCTAGCCATTTTTTACTTTTGTGCTCAAAATATTAGCTGCTATAGTGGTGTATCGAATAATTGTAGTAGTAAGAAATAATATAACTGTCTAAGAGAAAGGTAAATGTTAGGTTTGATACACATGTAATTGTATGTATGTATATGTCTGTCTTCCATGCATGTGTAATTGTATGTGTGTATTTGTTTTTTCAATTCAAGCACAATGCACATAATTTCATTTAGACTTCACATGTGGTGTCTAAATAACAAATAAAGTTTGGCAACAAACTAAGATGCCCTGGGACATCTTCATGGAGGGGGGGGGGTTAGGTTGATATTAGGGGAAGGTGAAAGGGTTAAGTGGAGGCAGGGATGGTTAGGAGGAAATGAGATAATGATGAGGAGGGGCTTAAGAGGTTTAGTCTAGTGTAGTTGGGTTAAGCAATCACATTTTGCTGTGAACTTGCTAGATTATGCAGGCTTACGTCCATGATGACCAGTGGGTGTTTTGCTAGTCAGGTAGGCCTTGAGTGGATGGTGGTATATATGGAGGAGGTGATTTTTATTTTTTTTTTGGGGGGGCTGCAGGTTGGGTGATTTGAAAGGCGTGGGATCTGGCTTGCTGTGTGTGATGGCGTCTGGTTTCGGTTGTGTTGATTGGGCTGCTGGGGCTGGTGCTTGGTTCATTGTTTCAGCACTCCTGGAGGTCACAGTTTAATTCAATTTATTATTTGCCTGTTTGTTGGGCAGTTTGGTGCTAATTTTGGTGGTGGTGCTGGGCTGGTGCCCCTCACATTTTGGCTGTGGTGGTGGTGTTGTTTGGTGATTGCAGCTCCTGCAGAGATTGAGTTTTGGCACTGCTGTTTTCTCCTTCCTTGTTTGTGCAGTTTTGGTCTTGGCTGGATCATTGGTTTTGTGGGGCTTTCCCACTTTGAGTGGAGGGAGCTGGATGGTTTTGCTGTTTGGGCCACTCTCTGCCTCTTTCTACAGTGGGGTGCTTGAGGTGCAGATGGCTCTTGATTTCATTCAGAGTCTTGCTGCCTTCTACAAGGCCTAAAAGGTGACCACATGCTTGCTTTGGTTGGAACATGATGGATTTCCAAGTTTGGCAGTTGTCTAGTCCAGGTTTGTGGCTCGGAGAGGGTGGTGTTTGTCATTGGGTGCATTTTGGGTGCTTTCATGGGCTTGGGTCATGCTCTGATGATGGCCGCTAGATCCACTCATCATCTCCTGCTTATTTGGGAGTTCAGGCATTTTGGTCGGTTACCATGCCTGCTCTGGGTGAGTTGCGGGTTTACTAAAAAAAAAAAGGGAGAGGTCCAGCTGCGCAATGGTTGCATCTTGGTGGGTTGTATGAAAGGGCCTGAGAATGTATGCTCTGTGGTGGGATGGTATCATATTTGTCAGTTGTGACTTGATTTCATTTGCTGAGATGATGTGCTGCCCAGCTGCACCTTTTGCTTCCAGTTTGGATGGGTGTTTCTGAGTGGGCACTAAAGAACATTGCAGAGGTCTGGCAGTCAGCAACGAGTGGTTTAGTCGCAGGTCTTTGGATGGCATGAATTGTGGCTGTGTCTGAGGTTTTGCTCTGGTTGCCTGTGCATTTTTATCCTTGGCTATTTGGTGGATTTCACTGGGGGGGGGGGGGGGTTGCGATGCAGTTGACGAGATTGGGCTGCCTGCAATAATAAAAGGTAAAAAGGAAAAAGGTGCCTGCAGAGAGCAGATGGATGGGAGTTGAACAGGGTGTGTTGTATTGCTTGGCTGGGGGATGCAGCAGTTGCTGGTTACTCTAACTGTGTTGACAGTATAGTGGTGGATGTGTGGTTGTCTTGGTCTTTCTTGGCTTGGGTTGCTCTATTGTAGTGGATTTCATGTTGGTTCTCCACAGTGTGGAGGAGGGGGCTCTAAGGCTGTTTCGCGGGCTTTCAGGAAAAGAAAAGAAAAGAAAAACAAAGTTGGCTCGCAGCCAGGAGAGTGATGGCTGTTGGCTGTACATGCACGTGGCATTGACAGTGGTTGGGGGGCAGTGTGTTGTGCTATTTTTCAGGGAAAGAAAAAAAAATTGTTCATTTGGTTTGGCTGGCATTGCTGCTGGCATACTTTTGCTCTTTGAGGGTTTTGACTTGTTCGTCAGGTTGTTCATTGGCTTTAAGTGAGTGGCAGGTTTAGAGTTGGGTCTTTGGGGGTTTGCAGGGGTTGGAAGTGGCCATTGTGTGCAGTTTGCGGGCTTGTGGGTGACAGTGAGCAGTGGATCATTGCAGCTGGACCTGTTTGGCGGTCGGTTTCATCGGTGCACCTTGGTATGCCCAGACGTAGGTTTTAAGTGAGTGGCAGGTTTAGAGTTGGGTCTTTGGGGGTTTGCAGGAGTTGGAAGTGGCCGTTGTGGGCAGTTTGCGGGCTTGTGGGTGACAGTGAGCAGTGGATCATTGCAGCTGGACCTGTTTGGCGGTCGGGTTCATCGGTGCGCCTTGGTATGCCCAGACGTAGGTTCGGGCTGGCTTCCTACCATGTGTTTTCAGGTGGGGACTGTTGTGGCAGTGATGTATGTTGGAATTCACCTTGTCCATCCTTATCAAGTGATATTGTACCAGTTTACAATGTATAGGAGAGTTCAGATATGTCTTACTGTCCGTAAGTGGGGTTTACCTTCACTGCCTCTCATTTTCTTCTCATATGGTTTCGTGCTCTTGGCATTTGAATGCTATTCTTTAGCAGGAATATCATATTGCCTCTCAACTGTGCAGATTTTTGCAGAATGATCAGATTCTGGTCTCATATTTGGTCTGTTTTTATAAAATTGTGGTCTCTGGTAAATTAGTGCTGAACCATTAAAGACTGAAATTTATGAAATGACAGATGTATGAGTTTCAGACTTCATGCCATTAAAAAAATGCATGCTAAACAAAATCACATATTCTGTCAACTTTCTAAGTTTGTAAGACTGTTATGGTAGCACTATGCTTCTCAGTAGGCCTAGGAGGTTTGATATAGGATATTAGGGGAATCTTGACAGTGCTCAGTGGTGGAAATTATGGTTGATGGGTGCAGAGTACTTGCAGTTTCTTTTCTGTTGCAGATCAGTCTGGAGTGGTGTTGGCCATTGGAGGGAGTGTAAGGAGGTTGCAAAATGACAGCATGGTACTGGTGGTGGATCAAGAGTTGCGCACAGTGATTTCATAGGTGATGGAAGAATTGAGTGGATATTAGTCGGTGTCCAGAAGAGCATTTGAAAAGGTAATGGTACCTCTTGTGATGGAAGCATAGAGTGGATATTAGTCGGTGTACAGAAGAAGGGCATTTAAAAGGTAATGGTACCTCTTGGGGTTTTTTTTCTTTTTTTGTAGGAACTTGCTAATATGGTAGTTTGATGTAGGTTGCTTAATCGGTGGGGAGATTATCCAGTGAGGCTGCTGAGTTCATGTACAGAACTGATTTCTTCTCTTAAAGGGCGTCATGGGGGACATTTAGGGTGATTTCCAGTTACCTATGCAGTGGTTCAAATTGTGTTTGTGCAGTAGTTAGAAGGATGAACTAGCCATTGTTTAGGTTGATTATGGGGATTTGGGGAATCTTTTGTAAGGAGACATAGGGTACGGTATTGCCAGATTGAGTACACTTCTTTGCATTTGCTTGAGGGAAGAAGTTTAGTCAGGGGAATTAGTCACGTGGGGCAGGTTATGGAGCTGGTAAGGCAGTCAGTTGTTCAAAGCAAAGTTAGTGGTGGGTTAATATACTTGCATTCAGTTGTCAGTCTGCAGGTAGAGGGCTAATTACACCAGGTTGTGGATATTGCTAGGTCCCTTCATGAGTGGGTTTTTTAACATATTTGACTGATAGTTAAATGTATCTGGGATATTTGGTAGGGTCATTGGAAGCATAGCTTCAGTTATGGCTGATTTGTCATAGATATGAGTGGCAGTAGTATATTCCTTCCCATGTTGGTGGGATAGGTTGTACTTGAAGATGTCTTGGAATGGAGGTTATGTATTTTGGATGATTTACATGTTTTTTTTTTTCTTTCTTTCTTTCGTGCAGATGGGGTCTTGGAATGCTGTGGCTGTAATTTGGAATAGTTGGGTATAAGACGGAGCCTTGTCTTTACATATTAGAGGGTTTACTCTTCTTCTTTTCTTTGTAGATGGTGGTGTGCTGAGTACCAGGGGTGGCGATACACAGTGAATTCACAGATGATGGAAGCAGTGGCGAGCGAAGATGCTACACATGGGGAGCTCAAGGTGGCAACAGTTATTGACTGAAATTGCTGAAGGCCAGAAGGCGTCATGCAGTGGCTTGAAAAGGGGATCTGAAAGGTAACGTTTTTGATAGGTTGGATGTTTTGCCACCTGAATGGGGCTCAAAGTGGGTCTGAGTAATCACTTTATTAAGACATATTAGAGCTCCGTGTTCAATTAGTGGGAGCTGTTTATTGCATTGGTATAGGGGGCAAGTAAGGAAGAGGTAGGTAGGGTGGGTCAAGGAGGTAATGGGTAGGGATGGTTATGGGGAGTGTGGGGATCCCACGGTATGAGTAGTCACGACATTCATAGGATCACAGGACTTATTAGACTAAACCCCTATGGCTCTTGCAAGCCAGTGAAGTTCAACCCTTGCTTTCTTAAGAAACTTGGGGTGGTTGTATTTACTCATTCAGTGGTTGAACCGTGTTTGGGGGAAGGACAAATGAGATGTTTGAAAGGATGCTGGAGTTTGTTCCTAATGGGTGGTGTCTTTGGGGTGACAAATTTGTCCCTTGAGTAGGTAGTGTTAATGTTACATAACAGGTTAAGGTTTTACAGAATACCACAAGGATCATTTCACTTGGTGTTTCGGTCAATTTTGTGAGTAGAGTTTTAGTAAGCATGGAAGATAGGTGGCTGGTGGGGTAGTTTTAAAACTGGGTGCATTGTTACAGGGCTGTTAGAAGGTTTAAAGGAAGCTTGGTTGCAGGATAAGGCTATGGTAGGACAGGTCTTAATTGCCTACTAGTGGTATAGTTAATATAAGGAAAGAGCACTAGAGGGGAAAGGCCAGGGCCAAACAGGGGTTAAGAATGGTTTGGTAATGAGTGAATTGGGGTGTTTATGGCTGGGCATGTAGCGTATTTTGATGATGTGCATAGGCAGGTTTTCGGGAACTAGGTCAAGGGGTGCTGGTTTTCTGCCAACTAAGGTAGGACATTAAAGTTGGTGTTAGACTGTTCCTTATGGTAATGGAGTTGTTGCACATATAGAACTGGGTAGTGGGTGGGCTAATGTGATATGCTACAGTTAACACGGTCTTGGGTGTGAGACTTGCTACTAGTTGTTTGACTGGGTGATGTCTTGAGTTCAAGGGGTTACAATTTGTGGTTTTGTTGTGGTTATAGGCTGTCAATATATTCAGGTTGAGCCATGATTTCAGCTTTGAAGTCAGTGGGCTAAAAGGGTATGTGTTCTTTTGATGTGGATGTTCTGGTGTTACAGCAGGGTTATGGTAATCCTACTTTATTTAGTTTCATTAAGGTGTTTCAGTGATGGCATGGCAAAGGGGTTTATGATGGGATTCTAAGGTGCTTTACAGATGATGGGTACACCAAATGATGTTTGGCTTGACCCTTCCCTATATGGGAAGTAGTGGGTTGAATAATTCTGGGTAGAAGGGAGGGGGAACAGCCTGGTCAGGCAGGTTGGTGGAGAAGAGGGATAGGCTTGCCCTCTTCTGCTCCCCCTCTGGTGTCTGGATGTTCATCTCAAGGATCTGGGGAAAGGAAATGAGTAGTTGGAGGAAGCTTGCTGAATAGATAAGCAAGCTGAGGTAAGGATGGTGCTTATTTGGTGGAAGGTAATTCAATGGATGGTGTATGAAGTGAGATGGGATGCTGCTTCATAAATAAAGTAAGCGAGTAGAGGTATGTACCCTGCTTGTTGGGCTGGGTGAGTAGGTACACTGCCCTGATTAACATTACAATGAATGGTGTATGATGTGAGATGGGATGCTGCTTCATAAATAAAGTAAGTGAGTAGAGGTATGTACCCTGCTTGTTGGGCAGGGTGAGTAGGTACACTGCCCTGATTAACATTACAATGAATGGTGTATGATGTGAGATGGGACGCTGCTTCATAAGTAAAGTAAGTGAACAAAGGTATGGATGCTGCTTACTGGGGCAGGGTGAGTAGGTACGCTGCCCTGATTAACATTACAAGGATGTTATGCTGTATTTAGAATCAGTTATATCATGAATAGTTGTAATTAGTGAATTTGGTGATCAAAGCTATGTTATTGAAATTTAATAAAGGTCGTGAAATGTCATTTGGTGTGATGTGTGTTATTGAAGGGGACCAGGGCAAATAAAGTTTGGCAACAAACTAAGTTGTCCCGGGACATCTTCATGGGGGGGGTAGGTTGATATTAGGGAGAGTTAAGTGGGTTGGGGAGGTGAAAGGGTTAAGTGGAGGCAGGGATGGTTGGGAGGAAATGAGATAATGATGGGGAGGGGCTTAAGAGGTTTAGTGTAGTTTTGGCATGAACTTGCTACCCACCCACCCGCCCTCTTTTCATTGGTGGGTTGGGGGCAGTAGGGTTATTTATCAATGGGGGTAGGCGGAGAAGAGGGACAGGCTTGCCCTCTTCTGTTCCCCCTCTGATGTCTGGATGCTCATTTCAAGGATCTGGAGAAAGGAAATGAGTAGTCGGAGGAAGTTTGCTTAATAGATAAGCAAGCTGAGGTAAGGATGGTGTTTATTTGGTCGAAGGTAATTCAATGGATGGTGAATGAAGTGAGTCGGGACGCTGCTTCATAAGTAAAGTAAGCGAGCAGAGGTATGGACCCTGTTTGCTGGGCAGGGTGAGTAGGTACGCTGCCCTGATTAACATTACAATGAATGGTGCATGAAGTGAGTTGGGATGCTGCTTCATAAGTAAAGTAAGTGAGCAGAGGTATGGACACTGCTTACTGGGGCAAGGTGAGTAGGAACACTACCCTGATTAACATTACAAGGATGTTATGCTGTATTTAGAATCAATTGTATCATGAATAGTTGTAATTAGTGAATGTGGTGATGAAAGCTATGTTATGGAAATTTAATAAAGGTCGTCAAATGTCATTTGGTGTGATGTGTGTTATTGAAGAGGACCGGGACAATAAAGTTTACTTTGATTTGAGTTTGACTTTGATATCCCATTTGGTTAAAGACTGGCCTACTCATCCCATGGTCAATAAATATTTATTACCCCTCATAAGAATAACTGGGATCATACCATAGATAATTTGAGGGACCCATGCAATGGGATAAAGCATTTAGGAGCTGACTCTGTCCATTAGTAGTACGGGGGGGCAGTCCTGGTGTAAATTTTCCCATCCATAAATCTAGGTTGAATTGAATATGAACAGGGATGAACTTTATTTATGTGGATGGGGAATCTGTTCCAGGGACGTCTCTACAAACTTTGTTACAGCTCTTCGTAACTGTTTGAAAATTTGCTTTTGGCATGTGATAATAGTCTCAGCTGTTGTAGCATCTATAAGGAAAACTAATAAGACTAGTCAGATTTGCATCTAAGTGAACAGACTGCAATAATATGCCATGCACTTGGAATTTAGTGTATGAAAAATAAAAAAAAAACAGAAAAAAATGCAACAAATAGCTGAAGGAGGACAATAAAGGGATACAGCAATAGTTGTAATTTCACTATTGTGTCCCATTTTCCTGTCATGCTGTTCTGGAATGAGCTTCTGTACTGTGATTTCACCATTACAAGGCATCAGGGAGTCACTTTTAAACTAGGATGTGTTGCCCAAGGTTTGAAGAACTGATTTTGCATCATAACACTGAGTGGAAGCATGTGCATCTGGTAGTTATGTCTGAGATATGGCAAACTATCCCTGCAGTTGACATGGATGGTTAAATCTGGGAGATGTAGCTCCTGTTGTACAGGATTTGATTCCCTTAGCCATTTGCCTGCTGTGAGACCTTCAGCAAGACACTTAACCATACAGTGCTTTGAAGCAAATGGGAATTTAGGCTAGGCTGTTCAATGATCCCCTGGCCAGCCTACTAACTACTTATGAGATTTAAGAATAGTACTTAGCTGTTGCAGTACAGGAGAGTAGCTATGGTAAACACGACTTTTCATCATAATCAGTTGAGGCTTTGCATGGGAACCGGTTAACTCCACTGATATCTATGGCAACCACAAGACTGTCCAGTATTGCTGCTAAGTCCCTAGCTTTACCTGAGATGTACAAACTTAAAATGATTAATTCATTTGCATGATAGTGAAAAGAAAGCCTTATTAAATATGCAGGTTTCTCAACATTTTCCAGAAAAGTTTGAATTCCCTACACTTTTATGGAGCTAGGCAACAGTATTACCATTTAATGAATATTTGCATAACCTTACAGATTTTCTTCACCATCTTACACAGCCTAGTGAATATATTCAATATCTCTGGAAGTATAAGAAGGAAATGGCACCAGCAACTGATAGCGGCAGTGGACTCACAGGGCAGGCAGTCGCAACTTGCAGCAGACAGAATGCATAACTGGAAAGGTAAGTGGACACAGACGTCGCACACATTCTTTTTCATGGCATTTATATTTGTCCCCTGTTTGTTTGAAACTGCATGTTCAGAGCACAAAGGGAATATCATGTAGTAAGGAAGCCTAGCTTCCTTTCTTACATGAACATGCATTTTTGCATTAC
>NC_056725.1:193488143-193558143 GCF_019279795.1 Protopterus annectens | reverse complement strand
CACTCCAAGTCAAAAAATTGGGAAAATCCCCTAAAAAGAGAATAATTTCTGGCACAACTCACTATCAATGATTTCATATGGAAGAACTCTGCTCTTAGAGGAGTTAAACCTCATGCAACTGAAGCTTGAGAATTCAGGCTTCATTCACTAGTAGGGTAGTGATGCAAAACACAATGGTGGCACATTGTGTGGAAACCAGCTGACTTTACAGAATCCATCTTGCAAAACATCAAAAGTACAACAAATACTTTGGCTAACTCTAGAAAGTGAACTATTTAACATTTAAATGATACTGTTTACTTTTAAAAATGTGTTTATCTTTTTTGTGTGCATTTGTTTTTGTTTTGAGCAGTGGCAGAAAGTGTTTTCTGAAATCATTTCCATGTTCATATCAACAAATTCATACAAGTAATTGTGAGCACATCTGCACAAGCACTCTTTATTGTAGTTTTTTTTCTTTTACTGGATGAGTGGGCATACCTTTGTTGAAGGTTGTGCGTCAGGGCTGGCAACTTGGCCAATCATTAACGGACCGGAGTTCCGCTGTGGCAACCCCTAACCGGGAAAAGCTGAAAGACACAACAACAACAATAACAACAACTGAGTATAGACTGGTTAAAGTCAAAGAATTAGGGAATTCTATATAATACAAATGGAGTTACTAGGTCTGTAGAACAGGAGGATTAACTGGAAAAATAAAGTAACTTAATAAAGTGATTGCTTTTCACCTTCAGAACAATTCCTGTCACATTTGAAAAAGACACTAAAAGCTGTCTTAATTTGAAAGGTTTGCTTTAGCAGGAGTTACAGTACAGGCAAATAACTGGATATCTTTCAGAAGGTGAAAGTCTCTACCAGATTTATTTTACAGAATCATGCAGAGAAACAAATTACTTTCATTTACAACATACAGAGACACATGTTTAAAATTCGAGTTTATTTTTTTTTCTTCTTGTGTCCTCTAGTAAATGGAATTAAATATGTACCACCATGTACAAATAATTTTAACAAAAGTCTAGATTTTTCACTAAAATAATTTTACAATGTTGATGTGATCCTGGGACAATTGTATTTGGATATATAAACATATGGGACAATTTGGAATCTTCTGTTTTTTTAATAAATGGAATTCATATGCACATATGCTGTGAAATGTTTTGCAATATGATTCTAGATCATGGCTCAGATGAAAATTAAATATATGCAGGAGTTGGGAACACTCAGCAGATAATGTATACACAAAGCAGAACCACATGAAAATCAAACATTGTATTCCCAGCTGTATAGTCAGTATTATATCAAGTGTTGTTTGTTACACTGGTATGACAATAAAGAGTTGCATTGCATTTGGTGTTTTCTAGATTATATAAATACAGTAAGACTGCATGTCAACAATAAGCATATCATTCAAATAAGTATCTGACAGTGGGTATTTGTCATTATCATTTTATCTAGGTGTGTGGCTGTGTTCCTTGTTTTTGACCTTTGGCCAGTTGTGGAATGGGATTTTACTGGCATACCCCTTGGACTGTAAGGATGAGCAGGGCAGCTACACCCGCTGCACATCCATCTCACTTGAGAAGCTTCTCGATCGAGCCATTCAGCACGCTGAGCTTCTCTACAGGGTCTCTGAGGAGTCGTGCACCATCTTTGTAAGTATGTGCATACACTGTTCATGTAAACTTGACGTTGTTATGGCCATGGGAGAGTGTTTCCACCAAGAATTATAATTACATAACAAAGAGGATCTCGGGCTTAAAATCTGTAAATTATCAAAAAAAATAGAAGCACTGTCCCTCTTTTATGTATCTTATAGTCTCTTCAGAGGAGAAATATGCCTTGTCTTATGAGCAATCAAGGGCCCAGTATTCCAGGGTTTCTTGTACCATCATAAATCAAAGAGTCCCACAGACACCAGAACAGAAGGTATCAACCTTTTGTCAGCAGATCAATAAAACAAGATGGAAAGATAGATTTATTACTCAGCATCTCCCTCAATTCTAGAATACACTCTCCCTACAGATAAAGTAGTGTAAAATAACATCTTCCTTCAAATGCACCTTAGTAATTGGATGTGAATTCATAAATTCATCCTGGGTTTGACTGGCCTAGCCCACCTTGAGAAAGAGTTTTCAATCTGTGGTCACCACTGGCAAGGACTAATGGTCACAAGACTCAGTAGCCTTAAACGTATGACCCCTGCAATTAGAACAAGTATGAGTATAAATGTCCAGCAACCAGTAAAAGGGGTGAATATATAATATGTTTGACAACAGATGATATGAAGATTTGCATCAATAGTACAAACAAATTAAATACGGTAGAGTTTTAATTATCATGGGTAAAAATGGATGATTGGACTGCAGTATTCTGTGATGGAGAAAGAAAATAAGTAAATGGCTGTTCATAGGTTCATAGGTTCATAGGTTCATATGTGTTTACTAGGCTAATGACCATGAAGTCCTTTTTAAGCTTAGCCATGCATCACATTGTTAACAAAGAAAAAAGTTAATACTATGAAAAAGAAATCAAACAAAGAAAAATCAAACAGGTGTACAAGAGCTTGTGCTAAGAGAATTATTTGTAAGTGAATAGGAGATACAAAAGAGAAAAGAGTGAGATGCAAGAGATTAATGAACCTGTTTGAAACAAGGAGGTAGTCAATGAAGATTAAAATCAGGGGGACATGTAAGATTGTTGTTTGGGGATTGTTTTTTTTTTTAAGTAGAATAATGGAATTTACTAAAATGGGAGGGAGAAACCTAGACTAATGAGATGGTTGCTATACTGTGAGTTGAGTTTGAGTTAGAGAATAAGAATACAGAACATTATGGATTTCAGAAATTATCTGAAAGATCTATAAGAAACAGCTGATGTCACATGTGAAGCTTTGCCTTGCTTATTTAGGTCTCACCAGGTTCAGAAATAGTTACTGGCAAACACAGGAAAGCAGAGGAGGTGCCATAATTTGAAAAGAAGACATACAAACATTTGAGAAAATAAAGGATTGAAAGTCTGATTTCTATGATAGTTGAGAGTTTATATATTATTACAAGGAAGAATTTAAACATTTTTAGCTGACAGTTGTTTAAGATGTGAAGGTAAACAGATTTTCTGAAAACAGATCTTATCAAGTGAATTTAACATTATTTTGTGACTGGAAACTTGGGTGCCAGACATAAAGATTCCTATATGTATTTTGTTCAGATTTTGGCAAAGCATTTAGTTTAGTGCTGCATGGGTTTTTGATAATGATATTACATGATATGGGGGGGCTAGAATGGTGCATGGTTGAATGAAGGAGGGATGAAGTAGAGTAGTGAAGGGGAAATAATGTCATGTTAATTATCAAATGAGTAGTAAACAATGAGTGACGCCTTCCAAGGATGACACAGTGGCACAGTGAATAGCATTGCCATCTTGAAGCTGGAGATTAACTAATTTGGTGTTTGGCTAGGGTGCCTTCTGTACTAGGAACCAAAAAGAGCAAGTGTCACCCAGAGAACAGCAGGAACACCTTATTATAAAAAATTTTGTGTTTTCGTCCCTCTACCTGGGGACTTCATCAGAGTAAAACATCAACCAGTACAAAACAGTTTTAAAATACCCTTAATATTCATGCCATTGGTTAACATATTACCGATAAAATTTATGAAAGACAGTCACCTGACATTTGTTTCACAACATTCACACACACTTTTATAATGACTTAACAATAACTTAAATCAATAAACTGTATATTTTTTTAAATAAAAAACAACTTTAAAAAGTTTTAGTAAAAAGTCGTTAAAAATGCATAATGAAAAAATCAAAGAAGGATAAGAAGGGCCAGCCACCCCAAATATTTCTAAGGTGTCTTTTGTGCCAAGTCCTCATGTCCTCCTTGTGTTCACATGGTTTTCCTCTCTGTAATCCAGTTTCCTCATACTAAAAATATTTGTTAGGTGTACTGGTAAGTATAAATTGACCAAAGGCGTGTATGTCGTGATGTAAAAAGTGTGCGTGTGTGTGTGTGTGTGTGTGTGTGTGTGTGTGTGTGTGTGTGTGTGTGTGTGTGTGTGTGTGTGTGTATATGTACTCACATACATGCGAGTCCATGAATGTGTGTGTGTGTGTGTGTGTGTGTGTGTGTGTGTGTGTGTGTGTGTGTGTGTGTGTGTGTGTGTGTATGCATATGCACACTCGTGTGAGTTACTAGAAAACAGGAATTATGTTATTATAAAAAACACTCATGAATCATATGTGTTGTCTTTCTGAATTAGAAAACTTTCTTCATGAAAGGGAAGAAACACAGGAAATGCATTTATAGAAAGGACAATGTGAAACAAAATGTTACCTTTCATTTGGGCTTCACACTCAAGACCTACAACATTCCTTGCTGATGTGACTGTCACTGGACTGTAAGGAAATGGCAGAAACATACCTGAAAGCATTCAGGTATGAGCAGCTAAGACTGAAAAAGATGACACATTACTGATCATATCAAACTGTTGTGAAGGAGTCGGGCAAGCACTTTTTTGGATGGAGCACAAGGCAACATAACAGACACAAGAAAATATATAATCATAAATTGCTCATAAAAGAAAGCCACATGAAATAAACGGTTTGCTAGAAGTATGGACCGTCGGTAGTCAATGTTGGGATGATTTCAGAATATCTTTGGGTATAACCAGTTCATAGAAAATCCATTAAATGAAAAGAAAAGCAATGACAAGAATATGAATATGTCCGTCTACAATCCCTGTCTGCTGGAGCACAGACTCAGATGGAAACATCTGCCTTTATGAAGGAAGAGTCTTCTATATGGCAGCTGTTTTCTTGCCCCATAAAATGAAAAGACAGTTGATACTAGCAATGATGGTGGCTTGATGATTGAATTGCAGTGGAAATGCATGCATGATGTAAAAGATAGCATTATAATTAGTGACAAGTAGAATGGAACAACCAGTCATTATGTAGATAACATTTTGTTTGAATACCATATAGATTCATTCAGCATATTGAAATAATTATGTGTAAAGTTCTAACCATGGTTAAGAAAAAGATAAGGGAAGTAGTGCTGTTATTGTGTTTTTGACTGCTTTTAATTAAATAACCTAATTTAAAGTGTTGCTTTCTTGCATTTAGTTACATAAAGTTTTGCAAGCTATGACTATGTATCTGATTTTTTGTTATTTACTGATTTTCACTAAAAGATAACTTTTCAATGAAACTTGCCAAGAAAATCTTTATTATAATGTAATAGAGCCTCTTAATAATGTTCTTGGTAACCGAAGAGGCTATGTTGAGCAAAACACATAACTGGGCATTTAAAATTTCAAACTGTTGTATGTACACGCACACACACCACACACACACATATATATATATACATATATATATATATATATATATATATATATATATATATATATATATATGGTTCCCTATCAGAAGCTTGAAATACTATAAGCCTGAAAATCAAAATCCTGAAACCAAAAGCCTGAAAACTCAAAATCCCGAAAACCCAAAATCCTGAAACTCAAAATCCTGAAAACACAAATAATGCTAATATGTCAATATAAAGACACTAATATCTACCGACTGACCCTGACCCTAACCCTAACCCTAAGGTCCGTCACTATCGCACACTCACCTGACCCGTGCCCTAACCCTAACTCACATAAACTGCCTCTAACCCTCATTTTTGTCACTATTGCATACATGCCTAACCTGCGCCCTAACCCTAACTCACTTAAACCGCCCCTAACCCTAACATAAAACCAACCGCACACTCATCTGAACCCAATGCATGACCTAACACCACAGGGCTAACAATAGCAAAGCCACAATGATGTCAGTATGTCCATTTTGTGTTTTCAGGATTTTGAGTTTCAGGATTTTGGGTTTTCGGGATTTTGAGTTTTCAGGCTTTTGGTTTCAGGATTTTGATTTTCAGGCTTATAATGTTTCAAGCTTCTGATAGGGAACTATATATATATATATATATATATATATATATATATATATATATATATATATATATGTGTGTTACCTTCTGTCATATTTTTCTTAAGATTATGTGAAGGCAATTTAGACTTGAAAATACAATTAGTCATGCTTGTTTGCAATTGTCCTTTCATTGGCTATGGATGTGCTCTGTAATCCAGCTGGAATAGCTCAGTGTAAATACAGCACCAATTTATATAAATGAAATAAACTTGACAAAATTGGTTAAGCCTGATATCTATGAAAATGTGGTAAAGCTGTCTTCCTTGGAAATGCATAGAACTGTGGAAATTCTCTGCAGTTGTAATCATAGATTAATGTAGAAATGCATGCATATTTCCATAATTTTTAAAAATCAAATAGTGAGTTTATCACAAAGCATTAAGTATATACTGTATGTGGTCCACAGCAGATGTGCCCAGGATTGATCCTTTGCATGTGAGCTCACATTTACTTTATCTTAGTAAGCTGCTGCTTACGTGAACTTACTTTGAATGTTTGCTTTGTTTCAGGAGGATAATTTTGCTCCCTTTTCTCTGGTCTCACAGAGAAGTCGAAACTTCAACTCCTGCTACACAAAAGGACTCCGTCTTCCCAGCTCCAAGTCCGAGGCACAGCAGGTCTCGGTAAGGTGCACAGTTGTCAGATCTGGTAATGGTGTAAGAGTCAGGAGGATGTGTGAATGATTGCCAAATAACTTCATACATTTTATATTTAAAAAAGCTGACAGGAACTTTATACATGAAAATTTAAAGATACATAGCTATCGGTGTTAAATTAAAGTGGAATCAGAACTAATGCTCTTCTTGGGAAACTGCTGTGCACTGTAGGGAAATGACACAACAGTAGACACATCACTATATAAAATTTTAGGAAAAAAAATGCTCTGGAGCATGTGTATGGAGAATTGCAGAAGAGGTATGTTATGCAAGTGGACTATGATCACTGCAGAGTAGTACATGCAGGGCAATATTTATTGCAGCATGGAACAGTTAGGAAACACCTGGCCCTAATGAAAATGTTATGGCAGGAGCAATGTAACTCTGATATCACCTGTGTCACTTTGTTGGGTTATACAATAGACACAGCAGTATAAAATAGGTAGCTTGCTGTAACCAAAAAAGTATTACACATACAACTCGTTGAGTGTGCCATATAAACACACAGGAATGGAGCTTTATTTATGTATTTATTTATTTATTCATTTACTTATTTATTTAATTTATTTTTATTTATTTATTTTTAGTAAACCTGGCCTTAGCTAAGCAAAAAAGATTTGTACAAATGAGTCTAATCATACTGAATAAATGCACAATGAATGAGCTCATAGTAAATAATTAAGCTACCTACCATTGTGCATGCTAAAGTAATTATAGAGCTATGCATAACAGTCTTGATAACTGCCAAAGAACACGGTGTGATGGCAGCCACAAAAGCAGTGCACATGACAACCACAAAAGCAGTACACAGGAAATTGAGGTCCTATGAATGATACACTCAGCCATGGTTTTTGAGTTACATAACAAAGTGCAGAAATACATAAGGCATAGAGCACTGCATTGCTATTATCAGCATTAGTATACCAATGGGCAACAGTATGAAACAAATAAATGCCCAATATCAGGAATATGTGACCATGAACATAGATGCAGTCCTCAATACTGGCAAATAAAGCAGCAGGATATTTAGGAAGCCTTACAGGAGATCAAGTACACACAGGCATTGACCCAGTTAATATGAATCCGGACCCAGTTCTCTTTAAAGATCACCGTGACCTACTCCTAAGCAAAGCAAATACACATAGCTGATAAACACATAAACATTTTATCAATTTATTTGAAATTTTCTTAGTCAAACTCCATTAACTTCAACTACACAATTTCTACTGCAAGTAGTCATGTTAGCAGAAAATCTCATTTATTATTTTCTTTAATTAATTTAACATCTTCTTACTAATTGAACCAAATGTCCACTTTTCCTTTTCTGGGCGGAACTGCAAATGGGGATTATTTCTTTCCCACAAGGTCCAATAAGGATTGCGATAATTATATTAAGAGTATGGATATGAGTTTTTTCTTTTCTTTTTTTCCCAATAAAATATTTTTTTACTTGACTGCACTGACTTTTGACATTTTTGTAAATTAATATCTGCTCAGTTACTTTATCTTTCTCTGTTTTTAAAGTTTTTATTGGATTTACAATTTGTAAAATAATCACAACAATATTTACAGTCAGAGGGTTTTGAGCATAATAAATAAAAAAATGTCAACTAAACCTCATACGCAAAAGAAAAAAAAATATTTATAGGACTATCCATTAACCAAGTTATTATACATTACATTAACTCTAAGATGCTGTTATTTTTGCTTGTCAAGCAGATCTCTAAGTTTTGAACATGAATTGTAGCAGGGGGAAATCTTGGTTGGTCTTCACTTAATTGTAATGATTTCCAGGTGACAGACTTCAGTTGCAATATTTTGAAATTCTTTGAAGGAGGCTGTAGATTCATTCTTCCAATTCTGAGTTATAACCTTTCTCGTTATAGATTGTTTAGACAACACCATGTGATATTTCATTTTTAACACATATCTGAATAGGAGTGCTAAAAAGGATTAGTGATTTAGATAAAAAAAAAATTTTCTCCAAAAAAAAAGCTTGTAAAAAAAATTAATGTTACTCCAATAAGGTGTTAAGACAGTACAATCAAAATAGATGTGTTGCCAATCCTCTTAAAGTTCTTGTTTACATCTCCAATAAACTTGTTTCTGCTTGAAAATTAATTAAATTTTATGTGGTGTGAAGAAAGATCTATGCAAAAATGTCCAAGTAAAGAGATTCCATATAAGAGATGAAGTTGTATGTTTAAAAGATATTAAAATTAATTTTTTATCTTCTTCACTCGGAGGTCTATTATTAAACTGGGTAAAATAGTTCTAATAATTGTCATTGCAACTTTTTGTTTCTCTCCTCACAACTCTATATAATTTGAATAAGCAACCCTGTCCAAATGTATTTTGTTGCATTAAAAATATTCAATTATTTGTCGGATATGATGTCTTATGTTTGGTTGCATTAACTTAATTTCCCCTTCTGCATCTTGTCTGGAGGATTGTACATCTAGCCACATGTCTTTATATAAATTATATTTGTTCTTAATATAATCAACAGAATGTAGCTTTTGGTCTTTTATTAATTGAAACCAATATAGCAGATTTTTCTCTTTAAATGCAATCATTGTTTCTAAGTTTGAGGTAGAGATGTTATTTTGGGTATATGCCATAAGAAATATAAGAAAGATCCATGCTTTATATGTCAGGTTTCTATATATAAAAAATTTAAATGTGTTTAATATAGTAGAAATGAAATAGGAGTCACTTGTTTGATGACTTTTTACTATAACGCAATCCTTTAATAACCAATGTAGATTGTTATTTAGTATGAGATAATTATTAGAATATCTACTATCTTGATACATGATGTTTTGATATTGTAAAAATGCATACTATTTTGTGATGTTTGTTTTTCATTTGTAATATTGCATTCCAATTTGTGATAATCTGTGTATCTAAAATCTACATGTATTGTATTTTTGTGTGGAGCTTTTCTCCCCCGGGCCTCCACTGAAAATGGGCCTCTGGCCCAGTTGGACATTCTAGGTCAACAAAATGCAATAAAAATAAAAATAATAAAAATAAATTTATTGTGTTTACAGTTTATAAAAATATTTCCTAAAAACTCTTTCCACTTAGCTGTGTAAGTGTTATTAATCCAAAGATATATTATTTTTTATAATTAAAGATAATGAATATAATTCTAGATCTTGCAGCCCTATACCTTTTACTGCTCAGTCTCATATGATGGTTTAAAACAATTCTTGGTTTATTGAGGTACCAGAAAAATTTCAAAATTGAAGTGTTAAATTCTTTAATACAATTTTTGTGGGGGTAATGTTGTGATTATATAATATATAAGATTCTTGGTAAGTTAGTTATTTTGATTATAGATAGCCTCTCATCCATCATGAAGAACATTTTATTCCATTTGCCTATTAGATTCATTATATTGTTTATACTGCTAGTATAATTATAATTTAATATATCTTTAATGTTATCTGCTATAATTATTCCTGAATCATTATTTTCTTCTCTTTGATAACATATTTATTGAATTTACTTTTAATTCTATTCTTATTTGTATTTATATGTAGGATTTTTGTTTTGTTATCATTAAATGTTAAACCAAATTGTCTTTGAAATACATCCATTGTTAAGAAACTGCAGATAAAGAATTATCGTTGTCATTTAATGTCAGTAAAATGTCATCAGCAGACAGCTGAATTTTAGAGTTTAAATTCTCATTTATGTTAATACCGTTTATATCCATATTTGATCTGAGAAAATTAACAAATGGATTAATAAGATGTGTAAAGTTTCTTGAGAAATGATATTCTTCTAAAAGAGAGAGTTTCAGTTCCATGTCAAAAGCATTTTAATATCAAGGCTCATTAATGTTAAGTTCTATTTTGTTTTATTTGCATAGTCGATTATTGTAATTATTCTTTTAATATTATCATAAGTATTTATGTTTAATATAAATTAGTTTGATCTTCATCAATCATGGAGGGTAGATTACATTTTAATCTATTAGCACGAATTGCCGTGTAATTTATAATCTACATTTAAAGGTGAAATCGACCTGTGTGAATAGCATTTAGTAGGATCTTGGTCAGTTTTTAAAATTGGAGAGATAATAGTATATTTCCAGGAAATAGGAACTTTAGCTAGGTTCTTGACTATAGAAAAACTTTCTATAATATGTCTAAGGCTTCTTTGGGTAACAGCTTTTAAAATTCAGATATGATCCCATCATTACCTGGTGCTTTATTAAGTTTCAGTTTAGAAATTTGAGTTTGAAGTTCAAGCATAGAGATTGGTTTGTCGATTAATTTCATTTGGTCATCAGATAGTATAGTGTTTATATATTGTAATAAATATTTTAAATATTATTCTGGATCTATTAATATATTATTTTCATTTATTTTACTATAATAATCTCTAAATTCCTTTAGAGTATCTTCTGTTTCTATTACTTTTCTTTTTTTCTATGTAAATAGACTTCTTTTATGTGATTGGAGTTACTGAGTAATTTTGTTGTTGTTGCTAAATTGTGCATAGACTTTGGGTTAATAGAGAAGTTAATCATCTTAAACTTCTCAAGTTTGATTTTAGTTTTATGGTTTAAGATTTTTAAGGATTTGCTGTTTCGCTTATTAATGTCTTCTGTATTATTATTTTTATTTGTCTGTGTTTCTAATTTTAACTTATCTAGTTTTTCTTGGGTTTCATGTAATTCTTGTCCCAATTTTTTTATTTGACAACCAATTAATGAGTTTATCAAAGTTACGCTTTTAGTGCATCAGATAAATACATTTCTGAAGTATCTTTTATATTATTAATTAATTTGTATAAAGGAAATGTTTATTTAATAAAAAGTCCTTAAATTCCTTTAAACAAGTTATATATGGTAATCTTATTTTAACATTATTATTAGATTTCAAAACCAGCTGAAAGGTAATTGCACTGTGATCTGAAAGCAGACAGGTTACTGTTTTAACTATGCCTAGTGTATCAGTCAGGTCATTAGAGAGATAAACTCTGTCAATTCTGGATTGTGTTCTGTGTCTATGGGAATAATGGGCAAAAAATAATGAATTTGGTTCTAAAAATTCATTTATGCCTCTAAAGTGAAACAATTCAGTAAATGTTAACAATGCCTTTGCATATGCCTGTATTCTACTTTTACCTGTTCTGTTAGTATTACTTGGTGAGAATAAACAATCAAAGTCTCCTGCTAGAATTATACTGCCTTTCAAGATTTGAATTACTTGTTCTAGGTGTTGGTCAATTGTTTTAGTTCCTATTTCAAGAATCCAATACAAGTTACTAGTTAATATCCTCTTATTATACTTTATAGTTACAGTACAAAACATACCTTTATCATCTTTATATGTTCCTATATCCATAGGAATAGGCAATGAATTTCTCCATAATATAGCAACCCCCTTTTTTGATTATATTGTGAAGTGGATAATACAGTGTAGTGTTTTAGTATTTAGCCTGTCTATGTCTTCTGTTAATAAGTGTGTACCTTTAAAAAAATAACTTGAGAAATAAACAATTTCAAATATATGTTTAAGCCACCCATCTTGCATCCATTATTTAATCCATTGACATTTATGGAACTACATTTAATAAATGCCATTTGTCCTACTGATCAAAAGTATACATGCACTTCCCATAGATAATGACACTCTGTTAGTAAAGAACAGTTTAATAATCATCATGTGAACATTAACTTTTGAAGATTTGATTAGACATAAAATAGTTACTATTGTGGACACAAAAAGGCTAAAAAATATATAATTATCATTAAACATTTGCTTTTAAAATCCCCCTTACCCCTCATGGAGACTAGCACTCCTTGACTGAATAGTCTAACCATCCAAGCAACACATCCAGCCAATATTCTGGCAAAAAAAAAACAAACATACAGACAAAAAACCCAGTCTATTCTACTACAATCAAATATGATGCCATTAACGGTAAAATAAAGATGAAGCTGTATCCTTTAAAGCATTGTTAATATATAATAGTAGAACAATTATTTCACATCTTAACTTATTTAACATATACATTCTCCAGTTTTATGAGTTCATTACGGTGTTAAAGTAAGATATTGTTCCTTATCTATACATAGTTTTGAAATTCAACTAGCATTATAAATATGAAAGACTGCCACACACAAATTTAAAATGTGTTGTGGTGTGTCCCACCATAAGACCAATGTACTTTTAGACCCTTATATTCCCTCTTTGTAAGATTATATTAAAGTAAATGAATAGTTGTTCTACAGTGTTTAAACAGTATTTCATTGTTTGCTCATATTCAAAGAGTCAAAGATATTCAAAGATTCAAAGAAACGTTATTGTTATTTAGGGCCACACAAGTGCAGCCTAAATAACATTACAAATGTCAGCTCATGAGAGAAATGCAGTGTAAATAACATAGATACAGCAGTATCAGAGAATAACATAATACAGAAATAAACAACACGTATGACATGCAAGAGGTAGTTCACATTACATAAACATACTCAATATCCATTATCCAATGATAAATAAATAAATACCCACCACCAGACTCCCTCACCATTAAGATCAAGAATAAATACAGACTAGTGAATAACAGCTGTTTAGTTACTGTATTGCATTTGTTAACCTTAGATGTGACTCAGTATAGCCAGCATATTGTATAATAGTAATAATGGCAGTAATTGCTCAGAGCAGCAGGGTTAAATGAGAAAAAAAGAGGCTTCAGTGTATCAAGTATTATGACTGGTGTTCAAGTTAAGTCTCGCAGCTGTAGGATACAAACTGTTCCTGAATCTGATAGCCCTACAGAGGAAGCTGTGGTACCTCCTTCCAGATGCAAGTTGTGAGAACCAATTGTGGGATGGATGGGTTGTATCAGCTAGTATTTTCTATGTTCTCTTTCTTGCTCTTGTAAAGAAAAGCTCCAGAATAGATGGATAGGTTTCTGGCCAAGATATTCTCAGCCATCCTTACCACCCTCTATAGTTTCTTCTTCTCAGCAGCTGTGCAGTTGCTGAACCATGCTGTGAAGTTGCTAGTGAGGTTGCTCTCGATAGTGCCCCTGTAAACAGTGCTAAGAGCAGACAGTGGGAGCCTGGCCTTTTCAAGCTTCTCAGGAGGTGAAGCCTCTGTTGAGCTTTCATGACTATATGGTTGGTATTGACAGTTCAGGAGAGGTCATCTGAGATGTGAATGCCCAGCAACTTGGTTGTTTTGATTTTCTCTACCACCTCCCCTTTGATAGTGAGTGGTTGGTTAACTGTTGCCTTTCTCCTGAAGTCCATAATCATTTATTTGATCTTATTAACATTCAGGTCCAGATTGTTCCTATCACACCAGGCAATCAAAGGGCTCACCTCATCCATATAGTTATGTTCATCCCAACCACTAATGAGACCCACAACTGTGGTATCATCAGCGAATTTTATAATATAGTTTGAGTTATGCTTTGCAGTACAGTCATAGGTGAGAATGGTGAAAAGCAAGGGGATGAGCACACAGCCTTAGGGAACACTAGTATTCAGGACTATGAATTGAGAGGTATTGTTTCCAGTTCATGTCCATTGGGGTCTACCAATCAGAAAGTCAAGAGTTGTGCTTGTTTGTCCTGAGTTTTACGAGCTTATCCACCAGCTGCATCAGTATGACAGTGCTGAATGCAGAACTGATGTTGATGTACAGCAGCTTTCAATGGTTTATTACTGTAAATTAAAGCATCCTGTGTTATTTTTTTCAAGTATACAGTTTATTACTTCCTTTGCTTTATGTATGAGACTTTCGAGTGTATTGAAAACATATTCATATCAATTATGTCAAGCCTCTAATAATGAAGATCTAAACATTTTATATATATATATATATATATATATATATATATATATATATATATATATATATATATATCATGTTGATAATTATGCTTGCTTTCAAATTTATTAGTTTATAAATGTATTCAAAGTTATCTCACAGTATGTGTAACATTATAACTGTTTCCCTTCTTCAATGCCAGTTTGTATGTTTACCTATAGTTGCAGTGAGATTTGAGCTGATGCATATTTAAAAGGTTCTGTCTTTTATTGAAATTAACTTTCTAAAGCTGCCTATCAATCAGAGTCTCTGAACATGAACAGCTCTGTTCTCTTGTTTAGCAGTTTGTCCAGCTGTTTACCAGAGAAAGCTTCATGTGTTCTAAATGAAGTAAAAAAAAGTTCAAGCTTTGGAAAGAGGTTCTTCATATCTACCACAGAAGCACCTTGCATAGTGATAACCCATCAGTCACAAACGTTTCCATTTCTTTCATACTGAACCTGAACATTTCAACTATGAACAGAGACTATTTTAAAACCATTAAAAAATTCAGTATCTCTGCACTGTTAAATGACATTAAAACACACATTGATAGCAACTGCAATCATTCCCATTCCCAATCCAGCACATCATAAATCATTCTAGTAAACAGAACAGTAACATAGTATCTAAATCTATGCATTAGGAAGACAGACAGCTTTTAGGTTTTACTGTTAGTTTTAGTGAAACAGCTTTTCTAATGTTACTGTAGTTAATTATTACATTGAATTGCTTCCACACATAGGTGGAAATGTTTATCTGTCATTTCTTTTAGTATACCATTTAAGTAGCAGTTTTAATTTAACACTGTTAATGTCTTTTCCTTTTTATAACAAGAAAGTATGATATTACTCACAGTGTGTATTTCCCTTTAGTAGGTAACTGCAGTTTATATGAATTAAACAACTTTAAATTCAGCTATATGTTATACTGCAGCCAGTTGCTGCTTCAAATATAAAGTATGCATTAGTTCTTCAGAAAGCATTCTGTATGCAACCTTTCAGATCATATACTAGTATAAATGCTGTATGTCTCATTTAAGGGAAACTAATAATATTTTGTCATGACTTATTAAAATGATGGTTAATTATTTGTAAATTAGACAAGCATAAGACAGAAAAAAGGATTTCAATCAGCTTACATTAGTAGACTGCTTGTTGATTTTCTGATTCCTATTTATATTATAGTTGAGCATGTCGTCATTTCATGTTTTGCTGGCAAATATATGTAAAGATGTAAAACTAAGTTTGTTTACATAAAAAGAAAAAAAAACAATCCTTGACATCATGTCTTTTCCTTTGTAAATAAAAACAGGGAAAAGTAAAGATTTTTATTTTCTACTTAATTTCTTCTTTTTCTCATTTGTCTTTTTAGGGAAGTAATGGACCAGTCCATATCCTCTGTTTGTTCTAAAATGTTGTTAGTTTGTAGATGTGAGGGGTTCTTACAGCATAACAGAACTGGTGGTCATCATGTTTAGGTGGGGTGGGATTTGTACTACAAATGTTTTATCATAAATTCTAAGTCACGCAGACCTCACAATCTAAAACTAAAACACAACTTTGCGATAATTCTATGCTTTACTCAGAAGTACTACAAACTTGGAGTTAGAAGATATAATTTTAAGGGAAGTGCATGCTAAACTGCTCCATATTAGGACAACAGCATTCTCCTTTAAAAACCTGACCTTGAAAGTGTCATTGGAGAGTTAGGTTTTAAGGTATATTTTTGTGATTCGGTTTTGCTGTAGAACCAGAAGTGATGTATAATAAGTGTAGCTGATCTCCCTGTTCCTGCGCACTATGTAATATCACATGGTAGTTTTTAAGGCCCATAATCTGGTGCATTTGTTCGAAGGTGAGACACCAGTTTCATACCACTTTCTGTACATAACTGCCCCATAGGCTACTGTACTCCAGGCCCATACTTAGATTTAGTCTTGTAGAGACACAGTCCCAGAGCCTCCATTATATGTTAAAGCTAATGGTTCTCAGCCCATTCATCTCACACACTTCAGCCAACTCTCCTGTGTGAGACAACTTCTAAATCCCTCCATCCAGCAATGAAGTCAGAAACTGTGCTCATACAGCAGGGGCCAGTGGTAAATTCAAGTAAGTAAGTTCAAATGGAGGTCATACAGGAAAAAAATGAATGCCTTCTTTAAGGAAAATACATGTTCATATGAGTGCCAAGTAAATGTACTGAGTATTAACTAGGCATATATGCTTTCAGTGGAAACAAAATCTGCAACAAAGACAAATAATAAATGAATATTAACAAAATATACCAAAATAAGTACAGTATAAAGAAATATGCCATAAAGAAAGGATATTTGTTAACCCAACTCATATGTTTCAAAAACAACCATATCTATAGCTTATACAGTCAAGAAAAACTTTCTATTAGCATTTATCAGAATGTTGGGTGTCTAAATGTTTATGTTGGCATGTAGATTAGTAAAAACATTCTACATTTTAGGATGTAAGAATGAAAGTGCATACTAATATATGCAAAAGGTCATTTATTTAAAGAAATGAAACTGCCACACCAGAGAAATATGGAAGGAGTTTGGCTCACAGAAGGAGTGGATATAATGAGTACATGGAGAAACAATAAGGACTCTGTATACAATATAGGGCAGTCATGATGGTCAATAGTTGTGAAATGCAGCAGCTAAGGGGAAAATAATAATAAGTGCAAAATAACATTCACAAGAGCACATAACACAGAACAGAGAAAAAAACTAGGGCCGTTATGCTGATGCATGATGTTCCCTAAGTCTACCATCACTGCAGCCTGGTAGTCATCTGATATATATGCAAATAGCTGGTGGCATGCAATGCTGAATCTCATCCATAATATCTGCATAAATGATGTAATAACTTTTATGCAGAACCAGGATCGACATTATGCCTACTTGTAAGTGTTCTATAGTACCAGTGATGATGCCTCTCTACATGTGCAGTGCAATACCAGTGATGTCACTATGTCTGTCTGCATATACTGTACAGTACCAGTGAGAAAGGCATGCTTACCTATCCATGCGGTGCAGTACCACTAATGATATGTCTGATTGAATGTGCTATTCAGTACCACTAATGATGAAATGTCAAAATGTCTGATTGAATGTGCTGCATAGTTCCAGTAATTATATCATTGTCTATATATACTGTACAGTGCCAGTGATGTGAACATGCCTGCCCCTATGTGTTGTATAGTACCATTGTGCACAATATACCTGACTGTGCTCTGCAGTATCAGCAATGATAGCGGTCTTCTCTCTGTATATTTTGTAGAGTGATTATGTATGTTGTGCAATGCAATTGATGACAGTATGTCTGTCCATATGTGCTGCAAAGTAACAACAATGAAATAGTTTTTGTGTTTATGTGACATAGTGTATAAGTGATACCACTATACCTGCGTTTATGTCCTCCTCAGTATGAGTGATGAGAGATTGCATGTGGTTATGTTTTCTACATTACCAGGGATGATGATATGCCTGTCTGTATGTGTTCCACAGGTAACAGTAGTTATGACTGTATGCCTGCCTGTCTGCATGCACTGTAGAGCATAGCGATGAGAGCATGCCTGTATGCCTGTCATGTGCAGTACCGATGATAACAACATGCCCACTTGTATGTGCTGTAGTATCAGTGATGAGAGTGTGCCTATTTGAATGTGTTATATTGTATTGTGATGTCTATATATACATTATACAAGAATATATCCCCTAAAGCTCAAAGTACATTTTTACTTCCCTGCCTAATTGAAGATTTCACCACTATCACCTTTCTTTACTCCAGTTAACCAGTTTATTTTAATGTCCCTAACATTTTTAGCCCTCAATCCCTACCTCATTCACTGATGTAATGTCCACCATTCTGCTTTAAATTCATATATACAAAACGTTGAGAAAAGCACATAAAAAAACACTAACTATAAATTCAACCAACTATTCCATTACCTACATCATAGAATACTTAACTCCAAACCCAAATAGTCTCTATACCTTTAGCACTTATTCTGAATGTCTTTCTTACAACTAGTATTATTCCTCTAGCTTCAAGTATTCCTTAATTATTCCAGTAACCAAGACTCCACATCCTAAAACAGCCTGTGCTTATAAGCCAATATCTACTTTTCATCCTGTAGCAGGAAATTGTAGAAAAAAAAATCATTCATAACCAAATGCAAGAATATCTCCAAATGCATGATATTTTTTCTTGGAAACAAAATTATTTGTATCCAAAATATAGTTGTCTAACTGCTATCTATGCTACTATGTCCTCTAAAATCCACTGTAACAAGGAAAAAGAACTGAGCCATCTTCCTACAGCTCAAAGCAGCCTTTGAGATTATACATACATTTTTGTCTCTCCAAAGTAGCTAACTATGTTCTTTCTTCTAATGTATCTCAGTGAGTCACTTACCTAATAATTGCCCTCTATTTGACTCTCTACCTATATCTGTCTATCTAGCTATCTATAAATATATATTGGCAAAACAACTATTGCTATTGCGGTTCCATTAACAGTGGATGTCACATGGCTCTGTTCATGATTATATATTAATAGTTTTTCTGGGGGGGGTCTGCCTAACCTAAGCATAACACTATATGCAGATGACATAATATTCACTGTATCTAATAAATCTAGTAATCACACAGTAATCTCTTTACAAAATGATGTTTCACTGATTTTGAACTGGATCAGCTTAAACAAACTGTGAATACTATCAAGTCTTCTGTCATGCTGTTTGGCATTTCAAAAATGCTAACCAAATATATCAGTTCAACAATTTCAGATCTTTCTGGAAATGTCATTTTCTTTGTCAAACTCCATAGGGACTTAGGAGGCACATTAGATGATGTCCTTTTTTTCAACAGCACATTGACTTCACTGCAGTATGGGATTCCATTCAACATAAAGTTTTCAGAATTAACTCCATTCCAGGAGTTTTAAGGTATTACACATCAAAGACTCGAGCATGGCCGGGCCTTTCTTACAGTTTTTATTGAATAATATTTCAGTGTGACCTTTTTACTCTTTGGTGTGTTTTTTATACATATATACATTCATACATATAGATAGATAACACACACACACACACACACACACACACACACACACACACACACACACACACACACGCAAATATGCATATTACATAGCACACGCATGTGCGCATGCACACACACACACACACACACACACACACACACACACACACACACACACACACAAATATGCATCTTACATAGCTATACAGTAAGCGGCAGAGACAATAAAGTGAAACACAAGGGAATTAATCTATTAAGTGCATAGAACCATAAAGACTTACTTTCATATGTTAAGAATATGCTTAATGCAGGGACAGCTATATCCAGTATATACAAAGGAAAGAATTTTGTAATGTGTAGTATATGAAAAGACAATGTTTTTTGCGATGAGTAAAGAGGCCATGGGGCAAACAGAAGATGGTGTTTAGTATGATATTTTAGGTGCAGTGCTACTTAAAAACTGAGGAATTAGATGGGACAGTAAAAGCATACCAGGAGAAAGTACCTGTCTGCAACAGGAACAAGCTGCACTTTTAAACAGTAACTGACTGAGACCATTTCTAAAAACTAATAGGAAGGCATTCCTTTTAGATAATTAGGAAGAGATTCCCAGGTCTGCTGTCCTGTTACAGAGAGACTGTAGTAACTGCAATGCAGCTTTGTGTATGAAGGACTGTTTTGCATATGCGCTTAATCAGATCAGAGGTGGAAGAAGGATGCCTGTCTGTCTCAAAAAGGGTTATCAGTGATGCTCTGCAGGGCTGTCCATTAGCACCAGTTCTCTATAAACGAATCTTCTACGATATAAAAGCACTAAGTTGTCTCTTGATATCGAGACATGCTGTTGATTATAAGATTGGTAACAACATTCCTTCAATAAAATATTCTTTTGTTCTTAGAGTCAGTCATAAGAGCATATACACTTAATAACATCAAAATGACATTTTAATGTCAATAAATGCACATTGACAGTCATAGAAAAAATAATTACAAAATAAGTTGTTAAATCATAAAAAATGATACCATTAAAGATTGATGGATACTATTATTCATCAATTTAAACTTTGACCCAGTTTGTATTTACCAATTAAAAACAACATAAAAAAATTATTATCCCATCTAATTATAAAAGACATGTCTAGCCACTCCAGAGCAATAGTTTTATCACTTTATACATAACTGATCCAACTCATTATAGAATACAGTGTTCAATTTACAATGCACTAAACAAATCACACCCCAAAAAACTTGACATTTTACAATTTTTCATTATTAGAAAAATAATAGGGCTGGAAAACCTATTCAGAAAGACTGAATAATTCTCATTATATGTTGTAGCTTATGCCTTAATTAGAAGAGATTTCTGCATTGTCTAAAAGCAACATATTGTCTGATTTTACTTTGATGTTTTTACTTTTGATGCTGTACAGGGGATCCAACACTAAAATTGTGAAACTAATAGTAGAAATAAATATTAATAATGAAATAATAATGACAGATTAATTATGCCATAGTTTCCAGGCTTCTGAAATAAGATTCCACTTAAAATCATAACATATAATTCCTTAATTTCCATCAAAAATAGTCCTTAGGAAAAGAAAAATATAATATTATTATTGAAGTTTTAGTAATCAAGCTGTTTGATGGCCACTTGGCAGGACCACTGTCTTGTTCTAATGCTGCATCTCTGCTATCCCATCAGTCTTAAAAAAAGGACATGAAGATATCACATGCAATGCTTTTGTGTGGTGGACTTCCATAGTTTTCATGTGGAGACGTATAACCAGTATCCAAACAACTTATGTAAGTCGTGTAAATAAAGATAAAAGTAGAGTAATTGAAGTGGCAATAAATCAATCTATACAGCACATCCACAGTTTTACAATCTACAGCTCCACAATCCACCTCATCCATAGTTCCACAATCACCTCATTTATAGCTCCATGATCTACACATCACCTTATAACAAAGGTTTGTTGGAAAACTTGTCACGGGAACTATATGAGAAATGGTTCCTTAAAACGTTAGGACTCAACAAAATGATGTTTGATGAACAACACTTGAGATAATATTACCGATAACTTGAAATGCACCCCAAAATATCAGAAGATTGATATTCAAACTTGTAAACTCAAACAACTTTAGAAGTTCAGTTATTACACATTCTACAAGACTGCAAAGAATAAAATGGAGGCTGACAGATGTCCACTTTTTAGGGTCTGCTACAGCATCTTACTTGTGCATGTGGGCCACTGTAGATTGATAAGCAAGTACTAGGCCAATTGTCCTTGTTGGCTATTTTTCTCAAAGGTGAGAATCAAACCCTGTGGCTTGTGCCTGGGTGTTAAACAGCTTAGCCATCATGCCAACCACAAGCTTAATGTCAGACCACTATAATGTGTCCATTTTATAATAAATTTACTTATAAGAATAAGCAAGCATCCAAGCTGGGTATTATTTATATTATGTAGGAAGAAACCAATAGTATCTGCCTTTTTTTGAAGAGGAGGTATCCTTAATGACTAGAGGAGTACTGTTTAGATTCTTTTCTGAAGGTGGGTCAAAATGTAGGCACCATTGTATAAAAATCCTATATTACTTTATATTACTTATTACCAGTCATTGACATTCACTATTTTTTTTTTTTGTAATTTTCTGATATAATTAAATAACACCTTTTTGCTGCTCTAAGTTTTAATTGCTGTTCTTGTCTCATAGTCTGAAGCAACCAGCTCTAGTGGCTAAGGTAAATTAAGTTATACTTACTCGTCAGTTACTCTTAATTACCACTGACATCACTTGAATTGGATTTGCAAAGCCTTAAGAAGGGCAGGATGGAGGTTGGCTACTCTTGCACCAATCTGTAGAGGTCACCAAATAGGCAATGATTATTTATAGTCAGCTGAGGCTGCCAAAGGTGCTATATGGGTGAGTTTTCTGCAGTACCAAACTCCCTTGCTATAAAACTGTTGATTTCCTTAGTGGACTACTTACATTAGAAAGGTTTAGTTAGATGTTTATAAGGATATAGGTTTGCAATTAAATATATAAAAAGTATATGTAAAGGGGAAAAGTTTCAGGTGTAAAACTGGTTCTGCATACAATGTTAAGTGCAAAATAGGCAAGAAGATGAGAAAAGAGATGGTATGTGTGGCACATGGTTAGGCTCAAGGAACATTATAGTGCTACAGGGTGTGTGAGCTGCAAGATCATAGTAGACATTCCTGGGAGATTATGGGAGCTAGCAAGAGCAGGGAACTGGCTAGGAAAATGAGGAAAATGAAGAGCAGGCTTATGAAGGAGACAACAGAAACCCAGTTAAGAAGATGTGGCTGTAAATTTATATAGTAAAGTAAAAAACAAAAAGTAAAGGACTCCTTCCACTAAAAGGTAATGCCAAAAAATCCAAATAGTAATTACAAAAGTAAGGCAAGTACTACCATGCTGTGTATGAAGCAAATTCACTTTATTAAAATAATAAAAGCAGTATCATAGACGCTAATCAAGCATGAGGTTATAGTAAAAATCTACTGAAAAGGAAATGGACAGCAGCAGTCTCTATAGAAAACAAAGTGCAAAACCATGGTTACACAGATATAAAAAAATGGCCTAATAAGGTAGATGCACAGGTTCAAAAAGCTAATGTAGGTTTGAAAATAAGTTTAACATACAGTAATCATATAGGTGGTATGTGTAATATAATTAGAGACAACTAGGGAATTCTTTTAACAGATGAGAATATAACTAGAGTTGTAGGGACATAACCTGGATTTATTTTTAAAAGAAATAAAATTTGAAAGATATTTTGTGTCAAGAACCTATGCATTTTAAGAATTCAGGCATTAAGAAGAAGGGAACTTATCCATGCATACATTGAAAAGCCTGTAAGCTCATTTTACAAGAGAACTGTTTTATACACCCCAGGACCAGCAAGAATTATATTTTGAATATGTATGCTGACTGTAACATGCAAAATGTTGTCTATATTGCGAACTGTCAACAGTGTACTGCATATTATGTAGGAAAAACAAATTGTAGATTTAAAGATAGAATTTTTAAGCATCTATCAGATATAAGGTTAAGAAAAGAACACAATACACTGTACAAGCATATAAAATTGCATAGTGATCATGTATTTGCTTTTATGGTTATATGTGTTGTAAATAGAAGTCAGAGACTTGTACAATGGGTGACTTGTACAATGAAACTGAATATAAAGAGATGCAATGGATTTTTAGACTGGGAGCTGACAGAGTCCCAGGATTAAATGTTGTTGTCCCTTTAAAACCAGCTCTAGCAAAAAGGAGGGTAAACTATTGATTTTCATCGGCTGTGTTGTACTATATTATATGCTATGTTTTTACTAGTGTCTTATCATCTGATGAAGGGATTTACCCGAAAGCGCTTATGATACTGCTTTTATTGTTTTAATAAAGTGACATTGCTTCATACACAGCATGGTAGTACTTGCCTTACTTTTGGATGTAAATTTATATAGGACAAAGGGAAATAACAAGGGGCCACAGTCAAGGATCGTGTGAAGAGTACAGACAAGTAGCATGGCAAAGAGTAAGTTTAAAGGGCCAAACTGAAAGATACAATCACAAATAGAGGACAAGATGTAAGAATCAAGCATTGCACCCTCAGTCTATGAGATGAAGACCTGAACCATCATGCTAAACCCTCCCCACCATAACAGGATAAGGTTAGGTACTATAATGATATACTACAGCAGCAGGAAAGGAATAAAGGCTTAGGACTACTAAATCAATCTGTGGACACCTGGGTCAGGTCAGCTGAATGTCAGGGGCAGGTTCATTTTAATTCAGGCGATACAAGGGAATGAGTCTCACAGATGCAGAACGGGAAGGGTACTTGTGCATTACATAAGTAGCATATAGGTACTATGGCATTAGAAAATGAAAGAAATGAACAGAGATAATCAAAGAGGAACAAAGAAATGAGATTTAGGGCATGGCTAGTATTACTCTTCAGTGCAAGCAGTGTAGGTATATGGTGAGAGTGCAGGAAATTGTGCAGGAAGGGAAGGTGAACATTACTGTTACTAGAACATGTGACAGACTGAATGGAATATGGAGGTGCCCAAGTATAGGTTCTTCAGAAGTAGCACAAAGTGGAGGGATGGAGATGCAGTATCAATCAAAACAAATTAGAAAGCTGGAGACGGAGAGAAAATAACCAACCTACGGAAACGGGTCAAGTATGCATGGAGTAAGATGGAAGGATTAGGAGGCAAAAAAAAAATAGTCAAGTAGCTAAACAGGAAGGTTAGGCTAAACATTAGATCAAAAGCCAGTAGGGACGGGACAAGATGTGGAAGAGAGGGGTGGTGAAGTGGAGGAGACAGAGATCAAGGAGACAAGTAGGACAACAATGGAAATAAGAACAGAAATAGCACAGAGTGAAGGCGATGGCAGAAGTGGCAAAATGTACGACAAATGTTTCTTTATTAATATAACAGAAAGAAGGAAGAGAGGGGCATGCCATAGCAGGAAAATCAAAGACGGGAAGCAGGTTATGGAGGACGTGAAAACGGTAGAATTACTGAATGAACATTTCCCTTTTGACTTTACGAAGGAATGAAAGTGAAAGTGCCGTGCTACATGGGACTTAAGGCAAAGAGGTGACAACAGTGTATAGACACCAGGATAGTGAAAAGAATGAGAGCCAACTGATTTCATTAAGGAAGACTACGGCACCTGGGCCACTGGGACAATTCTCCAGGATGCTAAGGAATCTAATCACTGAGCTGGCACATGCCATGATAAATGTTTCATTTATGGTGCAAATATGTATATTCTCAATGTAAAGAAAAACATTGACACTACCAGCTTATTTCTCCTGATTGTCAAGCCAGCACAGACTTAATTAGTGATGTAGCAATATATATCTATATCTATCTATATCTGTATAGATAAAGATATATATTAAAATATATACATTTATCTGTGGTACACTTTTAATTTTAAAAGACATGATATGGACAATAAATCATTTAGTCCTCGTGGTACAGCATCATTAAGATTAAATGATTTATTGTCCATATCATGTCTTTTAAAATTAAAAGTGTACCAGAGATGAATTGAAATAGTTAATATTAAATGTTAGGATTATTTAAAGCTTATAGTTTATTATTTTATATGAATTGCAATAGTTTATATATTTAATACGTTTTTAAGCATACGTGTATTCTTATTGGATGTGGCAGGTTATGTGACAAGGGCTTGTATATATTAAATGGTTTTAGTGTGGAATATGAATTTTGTGATAAGGTGCTATGACTGCTCAGGATGAAAGTGCTAAAAATAAATACTGAGGTATACTGAGTCTGTTTGCTTGGTATTTCACTTTATTACTTAATTTTTTTCAGTTTTTAAAATACCTTTTTTATCCTAAGAGACAGGCTCAACAAAGTAACTTTAAATAAAAATGAAATAAATAAGAGAGTGACAACCCTGGAATCATTGTGCACTATAGACATAATCGCATTTATATCACATTATCGAAAGATGAAAATAGCGAACGCTATTTCATCGAACCTAAAATATCTAAACCACATAATATTGAACATTCAGAACAGCAATTTTTTTCCTTGGGAAAAAATTTGCTATTCCGAAACACATACACACAACACAAGCACACCTAAAAAACATCAGTACACACACATACACTTGTAATCCTACAACTAACCCTACACTAAACTATACATACACTACTATCTATCCACTTACCTTAACCCAAACCCTAACTCTAAGTTCCGTCACTATCACACACTCACCTAACCTGCGCCCTAACCCTAACTCACTTAACCTGCCCCTAAATCTAATTCACCTAACCCGCGCCCTAACCCTAACTCACCTAACCCGCGCCCTAACCCTAACTCACCAAACCCGTGTCCTAATCCTAACAACCACACAATCGCACACTCACCTGAACCCAAACCATAAATCTCCACCACAGCACTGAAAATAGCAAAGCCACAGAACCGGCCAACCAAATTCTTTCCCTAGGAAAGATATCAGTGTTCTGCAGCTTCGCTATTTTTAGGGTTCGATTAAAACGGGTCGATATTAGAATATTTGAAGGTTTAAATCTTTGATGTTCTGATATAGACCCACATAATCTTCTAAGCACGATACTATGTTTTATGATAAGAAATATCCTATCTTGTAGATAAAACTTCTCAAACTTCAGACCAATAACTATCCTCTCCCCTCTGTCTAAAGTCTTAGAAAAATGTATACATACACAAGTAATGCAATATCTTATACAGGGCACACTCCTCACTCCCACTCAGCAAGGTTTCTGACCCAAACATAGTACCACTGCAGCTCTACTTTCTGTTCTCAACACCATTTCTATAACTAGAGATAATCATAAACTTATCTTGTCCTTATTCCTTGACCTCTCAAAAGCCTTTGAAACTGTCTCATATCCTCTGCTACAGAATAAACTCTCTGAGCTCAACTTCTCTCCTACAACAATAGCATGGTTCTCCAGCTATCTCAATGACCGGCAGCAATCAGTAAGATGCCACTCCTCACTATCATCACCCCTTTCAGTGAAAATGGGTGTTCCCCAAGGATCCATCCTTAGACCACTACTTTTCAATATCTTCACCAAATCACTCTACTCCTCTTGTCCACAGTCCACATTAGTCCAGTATGCATATAACTCCACAGTTATCACCATTGCTAATGCACCCTCTGAACTTCTAACAGCTACCCAGTCTTCTTTCAACTCTGTTGAAACCTGGCTCACCAATAATCAGCTCATCCTTAATCCCAAAAAACAGCAAACTCTTACTCTTTCTCCCCAAAATTGTTACTCATATCAAATCTACTTTTCGAATAAAATCGCTAAATCAAACTCTCATAGTTGCTGACTCTAGTATTAAACTCCTTGGTGTAACCATTGATGATCAGCTAAAATTCGACCTCCATAAAAATAACGGTATCAGGCAAACCCATCAAGAATTATTTTTTTAATATGTATGCTGACTTTAACATGCAAAATGTTGTCTATATTGCGAACTGTCAACAGTGTACTGCATATTATGTAGGAAAAACAAATTGTAGATTTAACAATAGAATTTTTAAGCATCTATCAGATATAAGGTTAAGAAAAGAACACAATACACTGCACAAGCATAGAAAATTGCATAGTGATCATGTATTTGCTTTTATGGTTATATGTGTTGTAAATAGAAGTCAGAGAATGGGTAACTTGTACAATGAAACTGAATATAAAGAGATGCAATGGGTTCTTAGACTGGGAGCTGACAGAGTCCCAGGATTAAATGTTGTTGTCCCTTTAAAACCAGCTCTAGCAAAAAGGAGGGTAAACTATTGATTTTCATCGGCTGTGTTGTACTATATTATATGCTATGTTTTTAATAGTGTCTTATCACCTGATGAAGGGATTTACCCGAAAGCGCTTATGATACTGCTTTTATTGTTTTAATAAAGTGACGTTGCTTCATACACAGCATGGTAGTACTTGCCTTACTTTTGGATGTAAAATTATATAGGACAAAGGGAAATGACAAGGGGCCACAGTCAAGGATCGTGTGAAGAGTACAGACAAGTAGCATGGCAAAGAGTAAAGGGCCAAACTGAAAGATACAATCACAAAACAGAGGACAAGATGTAAGAATCAAGCACTGCACCCTCAGTCTATGAGATGAAGACCTGAACCATAATGCTAAACCCTCCACACCATAACAGGATAAGGTTAGGTACTATAATGATATACTACAGCAGCAGGAAAGGAATAAAGGCTTAGGACTACTAAATCAATCTGTGGACACCTGGGTCAGGTCAGCTGAATGTCAGGGATAGGTTCATTTTAATTCAGACGATACAAGGGAATGAGGCTCACAGATGCAGAACAGGAAGGGTACTTGTGCATTACATAAGTAGCATATAGGTACTATGGCATTAGAAAATGAAAGAAATGAACAGAGATAATCAAAGAGGAACAAAGAAATGAGATTTAGGGCATGGCTAGTATTACTCTTCAGTGCAAGCAGTGCAGGTATATGGTGAGAGTGCAGGAAATTGTGCAGGAAGGGAAGGTGAACATTACTGTTACTAGAACATGTGACAGACTGAATGGTACATGGAGGTGCCCAAGTATAAGTTCTTCAGAAGTAACACAAAGTGGAGGGATGGAGATGCAGTATCAGTCAAAACAAATTAGAAGGCTGGAGACAAACAGAGAAAATAACCAAACTACGGAAATGTGTCAAGTATGCATGGAGTAAGATGTAAAGATTAAGAGGCAAAAAAAAATAAAGTCAACGTAGCTAAACAGGAAGGTTAGGCTAAACATTAGATCAAAAGTCAGTAGGGATGGGACAAGATGTGGAAGAGAGGGGTGGTGAAGTGGAGGAGACAGAGATCAAGGAGACAAGTAGGACAACAATGGAAATAAGAACAGAAATAGCACAGAGTGAAGGCGATGGCAGAAGTGGCAAAATGTACGACAAATGTTTCTTTATTAATATAACAGAAAGAAGGAAGAGAGGGGCATGCCATAGCAGGAAAATCAAAGACGGGAAGCAGGTTATGGAGGACGTGAAAACGGTAGAATTACTGAATGAACATTTCCCTTTTGACTTTACGAAGGAATGAAAGTGAAAGTGCCGTGCTACATGGGACTTAAGGCAAAGAGATGACAACAGTGTATAGACACCACGATAGTGAGAAGAATGAGAGGCAACTGATTTCATTAAGGAAGACTACGGCACCTGGGCCACTGGGACAATTCTCCAGGATGCTAAGGAATCTAATCACTGAGCTGGCACATGCCATGATAAATGTTTCATTTATGGTGCAAATATGTATATTCTCAATGTAAAGAAAAACTTTGACACTACCAGCTTATTTCTTCTGATTGTCAAGCCAGCACAAACTTAATTAGTGATGCAGCAATATATATCTATATCTATCTATATCTATATAGATAAAGATATATATTAAAATATATACATTTATCTGCGGTACACTTTTAATTTTAAAAGACATGATATGGACAATAAATCATTTAGTCCTCATGGTAGAGCATCATTAAGATTAGATGATTTATTGTCCATATCATGTCTTTTAAAATTAAAAGTGTACCAGAGATGAATTGAAATAGTTAATATTAAATGTTAGGATTATTTAAAGCTTATGATTTATTATTTTATATGAATTGCAATAATTTATATATTTAATACGTTTTTAAGCATACGTGTATTCTTATTGGATGTGGCAGGTTATGTGAGAAGGACTTGTGTGTATTAAATGGTTTTAGTGTGGAATATGAATTTTGTGATGAGGTGCTATGACTGCTCAGGATGAAAGTGCTAAAAATAAATACTGAGGTATACTGAGTCTGTTTGCTTGGTATTTCAGTTTATTACTTATTTGTTTTCAGTTTTTAAAATACCTTTTTTATCCTAAGAGACAGGCTCAACAAAGTAACTTTAAATAAAAAATATATAAATAAGAGAGTGACAACCCTGGAATCATTGTGCAATATAGACATAATCACATTTATATCACATTATCGAAAGATGAAAATAGCGAACGCTATTCATCGAACCTAAAATATCTAAACCACATTATATTGAACATTCAGAACAGCAAATTTTTTCCTTGGGAAAAAAATTGCTATTCCGAAACACATACACACAACACAAGCATACCTAAAAAACATCCGTGCACACACATACACTTGTAATCCTACAACTAACCCTACACTAAACTATACATACACTACTATCTATCCACTTACCTTAACCCAAACCCTAACACTAAGTTCCGTCACTATCGCACACTGACCTAACCTGCACCCTAACCCTAATTCACTTAACCTGCCCCTAAATCTAATTCACCTAACCTGCGCCCTAACCCTAACTCACCTAACCCGCGCCCTAACCCTAACTCACCAAACCCGCGCCCTAATCCTAACAACCACACAATCGCACACTCACCTGAACCCGAACCATAAATCTCCACCACAGCACTGAAAATAGCAAAGCCACAGAACCGGCCAACCAAATTCTTTCCCTAGGAAAGATATCAGTGTTCTGCAGCTTCACTATTTTTAGCGTTCGATTAAAATGGGTCGATATTAGAACATTTGAAGGTTTAAAACTTTGATGTTCTGATATAGACCCACATAATCTTCTAAGCACGATACTATGTTTTATGATAAGAAATATCCTATCTTGTGGATAAAACGTCTCAAACTTCAGACCAATAACTATCCTCTCCCCTCTGTCTAAAGTTTTAGAAAAATGTATACATACACAAGTAATGCAATATCTTATACAGGGCACACTCCTCACTCCCACTCAGCAAGGTTTCTGACCCAAACATAGTACCACTGCAGCTCTACTTTCTGTTCTCAACACCATTTCTATAACTAGAGATAATCATAAACTTATCTCGTCCTTATTCCTTGACCTCTCAAAAGCCTTTGAAACTGTTTCATATCCTCTGCTACAGAATAAACTCTCTGAGCTAAGCTTCTCTACTACAACAATAGCATGATTCTGCAGCTATCTCAATGACTGACAGCAATCAGTAAGATGCCACTCCTCACTATCATCTTCCCTTCCAGTGAAAATGGGTGTTCCCCAAGGATCCATCCTTGGACCATTACTTTTCAATATCTTCACCAAATCACTCTACTCCTCTTGTCCACAATCCTCATTAGTCCAGTATGCAGATAACTCCACAGTTATCACCATCGCTAATGCACCCTCTGAACTTCTAACAGCTACCCAGTCTTCTTTCAACTCTGTTGAAACCTGGCTCACCAATAATCAGCTCATCCTTAATCCCCAAAAAAAGCAAAGTCTTACTCTTTCTCCCCAAAATTGTTACTCATATCAAATCTACTTTTCGAATAAAATCACTAAATCAAACTCTCATAGTTGCTGACTCTAGTATTAAACTCCTTGGTGTAACCATTGATGATCAGCTAAAATTCGACCTCCATAAAAATAATGGTATCAGGCAAACCCATCAAGAACTAGGACTTCTCTACAGAAATAAAAAATTCCTAACCCCTGAATCTAGAATCACAATCACCCATGCTTATCTTTTGCCATGCCTAACATACTGCTCCCAAATACTCACAAATCTTAACTCCACTTTACTTAGCAAACTCAAATCAACCTATCATAAAATAGCTAGATTTGCTGCACGACAAACATACAAATCTCACCACTGTATCTCCCTCAAACATCTAAACTGGATCGAACTACCGCACCTCCTACTCCTCTCTCAGCTCCAAATTATACACTCCATTATTTATTCACCATCCTACTGTCCAGCACTAGGCACCAAAATCTCACACTATGTCCCATCCAGACTACTCAGGAGCTCCACCCAAGACTTTTTACAAATTTACAAGCCAGAGTCCAAAATAGGAGCCATTACATACAGCTACCATCCCTCTATTGCTTGGAACAAACTCCCACAAGAAGTTATATCACTTTCACATCCTAAAGTATTTAAACTAGCCACTAAAGAGTACTTAAAAAGTCACTGGATTTGTACCTGTTCTCAGCCTCCTTGAATATACCTTCACTAAATGATAAACCTAACTTCCTCTGTCTTACCATCATTTCTTCTCCTCTATACCAATACATTTACTTTCACCCAAATCTCAACTTTAAGTTTGCTGTTTTAGAACAGGTTTGCAATGAAAATAGTAGGGGTGGGCCATTCGAGTTATTTCTTGAATATAAAGAACTACTCTGGCAGCTCAGAAGCAATGCTACAAGCAAACCTGGTTTAAATGAAACAGTGTTGATTTCAAGTTATTTAAAATTAAAGTCTGAATTTCACATATAGTATAATGTTGACAATATTTTTCAATTTTTAGTCTACATATGTTGACAGATTTTAAACATTGTTTGATTAGGGTTGATCAATTTTGATTTTTAAAGTTTTCAAAAACAGGCTTTATATGTATTTGTTTTTCAATTTATGACATTTTGCCTCTTGTTTTTTAACCAATACTCTAGCAGTGTTCATACATGTGACTTGACTGGTTGATATTTTAAATGGAAGTTGGTTACAGCTGTTTTTATTCTGAAGAAGTCTTGGGGCAAACGCCTGATGAAAGTGCTCAAAATTCAATAAACAGTTTGTGGTTGGCAGACCGGTTACTTCTTTTTTTTTTTTTCTTCTCAGTTTGTCTATGGCTGTTTCATAATGACAGCAACTGAGGCTCACAGCAGTGTTAACATATTTACATATTTTACATTAGTAGTATTTTCAACTGTGATGATGTAAGGTATTGCCATCAATGCCAGGAGAAGTAGGGAAGTGTATGAGTAATATATGCCAGCATAGCTAGCTAGAATTTAATAAAGAATTATATGTTATTTGAATATCAAACTGATTTGAACAGATGCTTGTGTTGAAAATGGATTTGTAATATTGCTTGAGTTAAAAATATGTCAACAGTGTGTCCTGCTGGACAGAGGAACTACTGTACATGTATTATTGTAACTGTCAAAATGTATATATTGTAACAGAGGATACTGGAAAAGAAGAGGTTAATCTCAATCCACCTGACTTTGAAAAATAGTAAGAAATTGAATTACTAATCTAGACCATAAAGATTGTATCTTACAGATTTCAATGCAGCCAGACACAAAAAGTCTGTACTAGGAAGCTTCCTGCATTGTCGGTGGGGTAAACTAATTCCTATTCTGGAAGGGTGGAGGTTTGAAATTGTTTTATGACTTCAATGAGCTGCAGCAGATCTTAGCAAGTCTCTCTCTCTCTGTATTATTGACACCTACGTGCTAAATCCGGACAGCTTCTAGCCAAGGGGGTTGCATGGGAACCAGAAGTCAGATGACCAGATGCATGTGATGTCATTCTTTAATCCATCACTAAAAATAATGTTTAATCTTAGGTGAGACTGAAGTCTCAGGGCACTCTGTTTTTGAAACCTGACAAAGAAGGATCTCTCACCTCTTTCATCTTGCCTTGCTCTTAGCAAGCAACCAGGGAATAATAATTCTTTAGATCAGTTAGGAAAATATAGTGATGTTAGTTAAGTATTGTTTTTTATGTAACAATGTGAACCTATCCACTCGTGTTATTTTTAATATTTCCAGTGATTAAAACTCTGGTGTTTACTGTAAATAGATATTTAGTATTTTAATGTTCTTTTCTTATTTATTATTAAATATATTTAAACTTGTCATTGTGGCTGGTCTTTTAGAGAATATTTTAATCTCTGAGAGTCCTTATATATATGTCTGGTAACAGCTCTGGCCACTCCTGAAAGCCTTGCTGTTGGTCAAACTACCACGTGTAGTAATATTAATTTCACTTGTTATAATTGGGTACCCTTGCAAGAGCCTTAGAGTAGCTGGTCTTGGGGTGTCTGGTGGCAGTGTAACTACCTTATAGTCTGGGCAGAAGAGGGCATAGCTAGTAAATCTTTGCCAGCCTTTCCCAGGTGTGTGTGTGTGTGTGTGTGTGTGTGTGTGTGTGTGTGTGTGTGTGTGTGTGTGTGTGTGTGCCAGCTACATGGAGCAGAGACAGAAAACACTGGTTTCACAGAGGGGGTGCTGAAAGTCTTGGCTTGGACACTCAACTGAGGTCTCAACCCTATAGCTATACCAGTGGGGAGTCTTATTGGGGACCTGGATGAAGACAGATTGAGAACTCTGTACCCTGGACTAAGTGTGTTCCCTGTATGCTCTTAAGGGAAATTGTGCTTGATGCAGAGAGCTGCATCAGGAAATACTGGGTGCATCCATTTTTGCTCCAAGTGAACATCCCTCTCCAGTGTCAGTGGTGAGGATTCAGGCTCCTTGATTACTGGCCGAGAAAGGGGACATCATATCTACTTTGAACTGTTAATTACATCTTTTGTTCATCTTAGCATGTCCTCATAGTCAGATATCTATGTATTAAAATATTTATTTATTCTTTGTTGACTAGATTATTCACATTATGACAATGTCCACTTTTCAGGAGAGGCCTGAGGTGAGATTCATATTGACTATGGAAAAGTTTTGCAAGGGCAGCTGGAAACTTCTCTTACTCTTTCTAATAAGTTATATGGGATCTTTTACATCCACCTGAGCTACCATAGACTCAGTGATATGGTACCTTTGCTTAACATCTCATCTGAAAGGCATCACAGTCAGGACTCAACACCATGCGTATGCTGTACTGCAGTGTCAGAAATAAAAAACTAATTCAGGTACCTGGAGTGGGAATAGAACATGCACCCTTCTAATTTTTAGCACAAAAGTTGAGTGTGCTACTTGTCAATCTGCTAAATATATGGCTGCATGTAATCTAATAAGTTATTTTCGTAAGATAGTGACATACTACAGTAGAGCTAACATTTCATGACTTATTCACCCAGGACACATTTAGCAATAAGCACTTTGAGTCCAGTATGCCAGTATTAAAACAAAGCTCAATAAAATAAATGTTTTATCATCAGAATCAAGCACATTTTGCTGAATATGAGATTATTTCCTTTTTTGCTTATTGTGATATACTAGTCTTTGTTAACTTGCAGACAGGCAGCTCCTGAAGCTGCAGATCGCAAAATATATTTTAACTTGCATTAGTGATGGGATGCAGACTTCTATATATACTTAGTTCTTTGTTTGCTTCTTTCTTTACCAGATAAATATAGTCTCTTTATGATCATTTCATCCATGTCACAGGATAGATCCATAAAGTCAACAAAGTTGATGCATATAAAATAAAACACATGTATCCAAATTCAAATAGCACTAAATTAACAATATGACAATTCAAAGGAGACAAAAAGCCAAAACAGCTAGCATATTTAAAATACAATTAAATACAATTAAAATTCAAGGGATGAAACACTAAAGTTAGTCAACTATGGAGAAGATGGCAGTAGCAGTCATCAAGCACTGAGACACTGAAATCTGATCACACTGAGAGCTTATAGATGAAAAGTTTTAACAAGAACTGAAAGAAAGTCAGTGGTTTTAGTGATATCTAAAGAGTGAAAGGTAATGTGCCCCACATTGACAGAAAGCTTTAGTACCAGGAGCAAGATATGACTAGAACGCCAGTTCAGTGCTACAACAATAAAATGAGACCTAGGGCCAGTCAACTGTATATACATATATATATATATATATATATATATATATATATATATATATATATATATGTTGAAATTAGAGAATAACTTCCAGTGTCTTTCTACATGTTACAGGAGCCAACCAGATGTTTGTTTACATTTTCTCTTAGGACCAGGACCTGTAACTTTAATGAGAGTATAAGAAGGACAGAAGTATCTTCTGAAAACATGGCCATCACTTTAGTAATACTTTGTATCTGTATTGGTAGCGGTTAAATTTTCCATGGCTGTTTCCATTTTCTGAAATTATTTAAGCGGTATTTCTAAGAAAAAATGCTGTGAAATGGTAAGAAAAAGAAATACTTAACTGAAGACTACAACTGATTTTATTATGTCTTTGTGGCATTTTTAGGATAGTACTCCTTGAATGAAAATAGTCAATGAACTCGGTGGGATAAAAATCATTCCTGAATCTGTAGAAACTGAGGGGTTTTTCTTCCATCTTAGTGATCTAAAAATAATGGAATTTGTTTAAGAGGTCATACTAATTATCAGCCTCCAACCAAAAGTTAGAATGTTTGCATGAATTTTTATAAAACACAATTTATTTCATTGAGCAAGCTCAATATGCAAGTATCTGATTTACAGGAACAACTTGTAATCTCAAAGAAAAAAGAATATTTCTATAGAAAAATTAAAATGCCAAATCCAGTTCCAGTTTTCATGTAATGCCAATTCAATGATCTTCTGTAACAAGTGACTTCATTCAAATGTGTATTGCATTATTGTCTTACATGAGTATAAGATATGTCTTTTTAATCATTGGGACTGCTGCTTTTTTAGGATAAGTGGTTGCTACACTCTGTGTTGGTGCTCGTCCAATCCTGGATAGAGCCTTTTGTCTATCTACAAAGAACCTTGGACACTTACAACAGCCTACCAGGATCACTTGTCAATAAAACTAAGTGGGTCTCGGACAAGCTACCCAGTCTGGAGCAAGGAATAGTTGTCCTTATTCGAAAGGTAAGATTTCTCAATATGAAATAGTTTGCAAAATTCAAGCACTAAATCTTATGCTATATTTCTCATATTTTAGGAATAAATACCTGTTATATAAGATTCCCCACAAGCAAAGAATGGAATTAAGTCATTAAAGAGTAGATAAGAAATTGTGAATCATAAAACAGAATATGCATAATGGTATAGTTCACTAACAGTTCTTAATGCCAAATAGTTCTAAAAACACAAAAATAAAAGTAAACTACTCAAAAAAGACTCAAAGGCAAGGTTCATCTATATGTTTATCCACAAAAAAAAATCCAAGCAGGCTTTATACACAATCATGGTTAGCGCTTTCGTCCAAACCAAATGTAAGAACTTCATGAGACAATTACATAATATAAAAAGCCAGTATAAATAATTCAGAAAAGAATGACATCACTTCCCCTATTAATAGTTTAAAGACATATACTCCCCACTTCACTTTAAATAAATGAATGCAGTAATTCAAATGTATGAAATCAACATCACAAGACATATCACACATATTTAAGAATATATAAATATGCACTTACAAATCAAATATGTTAGTTTTAAAATTTAAAAGAGTATAATATCACCTTTCTAAAGCTTTTAAATATAATATACATTTCAAAGAACACTGGTTATTAAGGCCAGGAGTAGCAAATTCATTAACTTTGAGCTGCCAATAAAGCTCTCTTTCCTGTAATTGAAGAGGCGAGGGGCCACCTCTGATATTCTTAATGACATTATCAATTATTAGATAGCTGAAGAAGTGCCCAGGGTTTTCTGAGACATGCTTAGCGAAAGCATTCATGATGTTCACTTTCCCAATATTATATTGGTGTTCATTTACTCTCAGCTTAAAGTGTCTCTCAGTTTTACAATTATAAAACCCTGGGCAACATTGACATAAGGCGATGTACACAATACCACAGCATTTGCAATTATAGTTACCTCGGATCATATACGTCACATTATTAATGGTAAATTAATTAGCAACTTTCATAAATTTGCAAAAGTTGCACCTACCACATTTAGTCATCCCCACTTTAACGGGATATGCGCTGGTATTATTCTTCAATATGTTCTTTAAATTATTCCCTCTTTTAAAAATTAAACCAGGGTGTGCACTAATTTTATGCTGGATAGAAGGGTCATCTAATAAGATTCTCCAATTTTTCAATAAAATTTCATGTAAGGGCCCAGCATCCATAGAAAATGTTGTAATGCATTTAAAAATATGGATATTAATATTTACATTCGGTTCCCCAAATGTAATACTTGCATGGGCATTTACTGCTATCTCATCAGAGGGTGATTCCATAAGCTTTAGAAAGATGATATTATATTCTTTTAAATTTTAAAACTAACATATTTGAGTTGTATGTGCATATTTATATATTCTTAAATATGTGTGATATGTTTTGTGATGTTGATTTTATACATCTGAATTACTGCATTCATTTATTTAAAATTAAGTATATGAATTGCTAGTCAGGAGTATATATCTTTAAACTATTAATAGGGGCAGTGATGTCATTATTTTCTGAATTATTTATACTGGCTTTTTATGTTATGTAATTGTCTGATGAAGTTCTTACATTTGGTTTGGACAAAAGAGCTAACCTTGATTGTGTATAAAGCCTGCTTGGATTTTTTTCGTGGATAAATTTTTGGATGAATCTTGCCTTTGAGTCTTTTTGAGTTGCCAAATAGTTCTAGACTTGCTGACAATACAAGGTTTTGCATAGCTTGAATTAAGCTACAAATAAATGCACTTAGGTTACTTCTCGATACACAAATGCATTTCTCTCCATAAGGAAGGGGTCATGCAAACGTGCGCAAAATTTCAAAGTCTTATATTCAATATGGCATTTTATTTAAAGAAACTGACAACAGGTAAGAAGTATTTTAACCTAGATGATTTCAACAGAATTGAAGTGACAACAGTTTCTAAGATACGTCCTTGTTACTGCAAGTTTTTTTTTTCTAACCTTTCCGTATCTATGTTGTAAAAAAGATGTTTGAGAGAATTTACATTGGTTACAATGAAAAATATGGGTGTGTCTGCCCTAGCCAACTACTACCCTAAAATGATGCCCTTCCCTGCTGCACAGAGCTCACTTTATAGATGACTAAAACTAGGGCCAGAAGAAAACCAATGTAGCATTATAGCAAAGGCTTATTTGAAAAAATTAATGATAACAGGTACAAATGATAAAAGATTGAAATCTCATTTAATTTACTAATTAATTTTCATTATACAATGACTGGCCATTAACATTCAAAAGTGAGCATGCTGATTGGTCAGCCCAACCAGTGTGCCCATTGTAAATCAAGCACATACTAGTGGATAAAAGTCAGGTCACCTGGACTTTCTTCCATTAATATATGCTATAACTTTTTAAGTTTTCTTCAACTTAAAAAAATAATAATAATACAATTAGAACTCTGGACAGTCTGGAAGTATGAGAGAGACAGGATGGAGAAAATACTAGGAAAATAAAGACATAAAGCTCGGGCACATGACCAGACCAACTAAAGCCAAACCACTATAGATAATTACCAGTAACCTAGAAATAAAGCCAAGAAACAGGACAAAAAGAATAAAAAATCCTATTACACTCTGACACAAAAAAATATAAAAACAACCCTAAAAATGTTTTTCTTCTATAACCTAAGCAGGGTCACTCCATAACTCCAACATCTACTACTGCTAATAACATAGACAGTATAGCTTCTCAACTTAATACATATTTTACTAATTCCCTATTAACATTGACCAATGCTAACAGCAACACACCTCTAACTATTCCCAAAACTCCAGAAGACTCATTTATTGCTTTTTTCTTCAACTCCATACAAACCTGAACCATAAATAAATTACTCAATAAACTTAGACCTATTTCTCTTGCTGCTGATAACCTGCCTTCTGAATACCTCAAGATAGCTGCCAACAATATCTCCTACCCAGTCTCTGTTTTGACTAACTTCTCCATAATTGAACAGTATGTTCCCAAAATCTGGAAAATATCTCATATCACACCATTTCATAAAGGAGGGTCCTGTTCAGAACTTTCTAATTTTAGGCCATTAATAATTTTATCTCCACTATGTAAAATCTTAGAAAAATACATCTATTCACAGTTACTGAACTATTTACTATTAAACAACCTTATAATTAATTCTCAACATGAGAAACAGTTGCTATAAAGGCTGTCTTCCAAATACTCGACACCTCCAATAACTCCACCAGATGTACCAAGGACCACCACCATTGTTAATGCGAAATGTTTTATTACAAATATACTCAAAAGATCTACAGTAACAGGAATATCAGTATGGATTTAGCGCTTTCGTCTTCTACTGGAGACCTCTTCCGAATCAGTACATAACGTATCTTGATTCCTTATATAGTACCCATAATTCCATTAATTAATTATATAATTAGTAACTCCAATTAACTAAAAATACACATATAATCGTGTTTACTAGTATACGTGTATTTGAAGTACACAATGGATGCTTGTAGACATCCGTTAAACAAATTAAATAATTTACACTTGTATACCCCTAGTAAACATAGATATATATGATAAACATGTAGCATATTACAATACATGCATTTGAAGTACACAATGGATGTTTGTAGACATCCGTTAAACAAATTAAATAATTTACACTTGTATACCCCTAGTAAACATAGATATATATGATAAACATGTAGCATATTACAATATAATATCAAATATTAAATATAAAACTGTGAAATTGTAAAATTATAAAATTAAAAAATTAGAAAATTAGAAAATTAGGATGGTGAAGCTGAATGGGGCTGGCTACCTGCTTAAATTTCCTACAGAACCTACTCATGAAAGTAATAGTTCATCACTGTGTTTATAAACTAGAAATTGATACACATACATGATATATTATATAAAAACATTATATAAAAAATCAATGAATTCGGTATTGTAAATAAAAAGTTTGTATTGTAAATATTATAAATATAATAAATATTGAAAATATTGAAAATATTAAAAGTATTAAAAATTTACTCATAAAATTTGTGAGTATACTTATAACCCCCCCAAAAAAATGGTGTTATGAATGTTTTAAAAAATAGTACAAAACAGTTAAAAAAATGGTAAAATGAAATAAAAAACACATAAAAAACACATAAAAAACACATAAAAACACACACCAGGTGTTGATACAGAATTAATAAGATTGGTATTAATATTGATCTTACAGTGGGTAACTGTTAAGGGAAGTATATTGGACGTGATTAAAATATTGGATGTGATTAAAATATTAGTGTTAAGTCAGGTGTTTATTTTCTCTTAGGATCTTCTGCTAGTAACTTAAGGGCGGGTGTAATGGAGATGTGATCATTCAACCCCTTACCAAAACAGGCATCCATTTTCAGTTGCCAAATCATTTCCCTATATTCTAATCTTGTCTCCCAATCTCCACCCCTTTCCTTTTGTTCCACTTCTTCCAACACCCAAAATTTGAAATCAGCCAGCTGACATGTTATTGAATGTCTATAGAATGCATTGTTCACATCCTTTTTATTAATATCCCTCATGTGTTCATATATTCTCTTCCTTAAATGCCTAACTGTTTTCCCCACATAAAATGCCCAACAATACTTACAAAATGCTAAATTATTCACCCCTTTTGTATAGCATCTGCTGCATTTCTTAGATTTCAGGGTCATTCTTAAACTTGGGATCCACACACTCTTGGTATCCACCATAAATGAACATTGAGAGCATCTCCCGCACCTATATGTACCAGTTTTGATGGATACAGTTTCACATTCCACTATATTTTTCTTTTTTCTCAAAAATGTTCTTTAAATTTTGACTCCTTCTATAACTATAAGTCAGTTTGTCCTGAAAAACTGTAACTCTGGTCGGCAAAGTTTTAAAAAACTCCCATGTTTCATCAATACATTTCTTAAGCCATTTTATATCTTTAAAATAAGTTAAAGTTAAAAATGGATTAGTGGTTAAACTGTTTACCATCTTTCTCCTACCATCATTACCCTCTACTGTATTTATCACTTTTTCTCTATATAGTAGCGGTCTATATTGGGTTTCTCTTTTGCCTATAACATTTTGTTTTACCCTCTTAATAAGGTCCACAGGGTACCCCCTCTCCTGAAACATGTATTGTAGTTTGTCCACCTCTAGGAGAAAATCATCTCTTTCAGATGTCATCCTTGCTATTCTTATCATTTGGCCCTTTACAATATTCTTCTTTAATAATTCAGGGTGATCACTATCAAAATGCAGATAGGTATTGGAGTGGTATTTTTTCCTATAAATCATAGATTTGTACCTGTTCAAGGCATAATCATTTTGTAACTTAATATCTAAAAAGTTAATCTCGTATTTATTAATATCGTGTGTGAACTTTAAAAAAATAGTAGTGTTATTAATATACGTTATGAAGTCCTCAACAAGGTTTTTGGGTCCATTCCATATAATAAAAATATCATCCAGAAATCAGTAGTAACTATTCACATATTTAAAAAATTCACTTCCGAACAAATACTGTTTCTCCCAATATAACATCACAATGTTCGCATATAAAGGGGCACAAGCCGAACCCATAGCTACTCCTTGCTTTTGGTGGTACACATGCCCTTGAAAAAAATATATAATTGTTTTTTAACACTAAGTCCACACATTCTAATATCAATCTGAATTTGTCATTCATCACCAAGTTCATCTCCAGTATCATCTCCTCAAACCATTCCATACCAATACTATGTGGTATGACCGAAAACAAATCCTTAACATCTACTGTTATAAATGTACTATCTTGGTTATATGGATCATTACCCAATTTTTGTAAAAAATCCCATGAATCAACCAATATGTGTGTATACTTAGTGTGAAAATTTTTTAGCTTAGTATCCACGTATATAGCTAGGGGTTGGGTCTTGGATCCTTGTGATGACACTATAGGCCTCATATGGGGGAGCTACCACATTTTTGTGGATTTTAGGAATACCAAATAAGGCTGGAATTATTGGTTTTTCAACCTTCAAAAAATTGTATAACTGACTATCTATAAGGCCCTGTAACAAGTTGTCTCCTAAGATATAATCAATTTTCCTATAGGCTATATTTATTTCGTTTCTAGAAACCAATGTATATGTACTATCATTGTTTAAAATTTTCAACATCCTATTTGTATAGTCCCATTGATCCATAATAACCACTCCACCTCCTTTGTCTGGTTTCATCACTCGGATCCTACAATTGTCCCCTAAATCGTACAACAACCTACATTCTTCTTTCGTTAAATTACTACCATATACCTGTTTATTTTGTTTATATTCAGTTCTGACTTTTTTAATGAGAGCAGTCTCAAAATGTAAAATATCCTGATGAAGTTGAGGGTTATAAATACTACTCCTCTGTGACTTGTTAACCACAATATTACTTGCTTTGTCTTGTTTAAAAATATGCTTGAAATTCAACTTCCTAGTAAAGGTTTTAATATCAAGAATAATATTTTCTATTCCTGGTTTTTTAACTGGCACAAAAGTAAATCCTTTAATAAATAATTCAAAGTATACCTCATTAATAATAATATCTGAATAGTTAAAAATATTAAAACCTTTGAATGAGTGAATAATAAATTGAGCATTTTCCATGCATTGTGTACTTCAAATACACGTATACTAGTAAACACGATTATATGTGTATTTTTAGTTAATTGGAGTTACTAATTATTTAATTAATTAATGGAATTATGGGTACTATATAAGGAATCATGATATGTTATGTACTGATTCTAAAGAGGTCTCCAGTGGGAGACGAAAGTGCTAAATCCGTACTGATATTCCTGTTACTGTAGATCTTTTGAGTATATTTGTAATAAAACATTTCGCATTAACAACGGTGGTGGTCCTTGGTACATCTGGTGGAGTTATTGGAGGTGTCGAGTATTTGGAAGACAGCCTTTATAGCAACCGTTTCTATTCTGGTTTTTGGTTCCTGGTTTGAAGTAGAGTGTGGACTTGGTTAATTCTCAACATGGCTTCTGACCCCACCACAGTACCACTACAGCTCTCCTAACATTCACTAATATCATCAGCCATAATAGAAATAATGGCTATCTTGTTTCCTCCACATTCCTCAACTTGTCCAAAGCATTTGCTACTGTTTCCCACCAAGAACTACTTAATGAATTCTCATCTCTTAATTTAAGCCATAAAGCTATGGCTAATTATGCTTATTAATTAAGCTAAATAATAAATAATAATAATAATTAATACACTAATTATGGTTTCATAATTAGGCCGGACGACAAGCTGTAAAATGGCAATGTGATTTATCCTATCAGCTATCAGTTTCACTTGGAGTTCCACAAGGGTCCATACTGGCTCCACTCTTATTTAGTATTTTTATCAACAAACTCCATACTGCCACCCTCTTAGCAACAATTTTACAGTATGCAGATGATTCCACTCTCATATGTTCTGCCCCCTCACTCTCTAAACTTCTAGAAATAACCCAACTTCCTTCACAGCAGTAGAATCCTGATTCTGACTCTCAGTTAATTTTCAGTCTCAACAAAACTAAACATGATTTTTTTTCAAATAAAAAAAAAAAACTTTAGATCTGCAACTTCATTTTCAGATATATCTTCGAACAATACCAAGATAGAACCTGTACCGCACACTTAGCTATTCTAGGTTACAATTAACAATAACATGAGAAATGATAATCACTTGTCTCTAATCATTAAAAAGTCCATATTAAGCAATGTTCACTATATACAATTAAACTGACTCCATAAGACAATCAATTATCAGGAATCATCTTTTCTCTACTCTTCTTTATTCCTGTCCAGTCTTCACCAATGTGAAGAAAACAGATCTGACAAAATTAGATGCTTGTTATAATAAGATAGCCAGATTTGCTACCAACTCACTGTATACATCACATCACTGTACTGGCTTATGTCAACTAAATTGGCTAGAGTTACCCAATTATTTTACTCTCACCCAACTTATTGTAGCCCATGACATAACATACCAGCCTGACAAGTGTCCACCACTACATAATCTACAAACTGAAGATACCTGAGATCCTCTAATAAACTCCTTTTACAAGTCATAAAAGCTGACAATCACTTTGGAGATGGTCTCTACTCTAATCAAATCTTGATAATTTGGAACAGAATCCCCCAGCACATTTTAACCACTGCCAATCCCTCACAATACAAAATGCTTCTAAAGTCACACCTGCTTAATTCTCGGCCCTGCTCGTGTCTGACTCCTGGCTGACTGTTATTCCCTTTTGTCTATCTCATGGTTTACATTAAGTTGTACTGTTTTTCTTATACATCCTTTATCTTTTTTAATCTGCAGAAATTCACTATCTACTTGATATATGACTAACTTTTTTCACCTATAAACTCATGTTAATTATCACCTTGCTTTCTCTCTCTATACTCTGTCTAGCCTCTTTTTAATTACTCTAATTATCTCTTTGTTTCCAGACTCATTACATGTACCTTGTACAGTGTTTTGAATATAAATATTTATTTGACATAGTCGCATTTATCTTAATTCATATTTAAAAATATGCTTCTCATGAAACATTTGTTTATTTCTTACTATTTTTATATATAAGTTATGCTCCATAATATTTTTTAATGTATACTTTAAATATATTATGTATAATATATATTTTTTTACTTTGTTCTATTACTTTATAAGTTACAAACTATGTCATTTTTGTTATTTGTATCTCTTGGGGCTTCCCCCCTCCTGGACCGTTGCTGTAAATGGACTTGGCCCAATCAGATTATCCCAGTAAACAAAAGTCAAATAAATAAATAAAATTATGTACATTATCCAAAACTAAAGAAACATACCTGATTTTCCTTGTATTTTCTTTATCCTGTCTCTCTCATCCCTTTAAAGTATCTGAATTTCAACCTTTTAAAAAAAAGAGCAACAGAGATCTTCCTTTCTCTATTGCTTACTTTCCAAAGCAATGATATACTGCATAAGTGTGGGAACGTAAGGCCCATACACATGTGCAGTACATCCAAAAAAAAAAAAAAACAGCAGGATATCTAATGAAAGTGGAAGAACACTATCGAGTCATTATACAAACACATTATTTAAGAAAAGTAAGTCATTTTTTTCTTAAATAATGTCGTTGTATACTAGCACTAACCAACTCTTAGGTGTGGTATATTGGTGATTTACCCATGGTTGCCTTTGTTTAATCACTTGGGATCCGCTTGTGATTGAACCACACCAACCATGGGTAAACCTTCAATATACCATACCCAGTCATTGGTTATTGCAATACTATACAACCTTAGCATCAAAGATACATAATACAGCATCAGTTGCACAGAGCAATTAACAAAACAGTAAGTGTGAAGCAAATTAGTGCACTACAAGTGAGGACTGCAGATAGTGTAATATTTAGATGGGCAACATTCCAAGCAGCACCACTGCAATTTTAATTTATGCAGTTAGCACATAAAATGAAATGCAGTTAAATGATGGAACTATATTCAAAATCATCCAATGCTTTCCTCACAAAAACAAAAACACAATGATTCTTGAACGGTAACCTGCACATGTGTACATAATTTTGCTGAGTGCTGCACAATTTATTAATTAGCTTCTACACATACTGAGGCATACTGTTCAACCTTTTGTCACTCACATGTGTGAAAAACTAGTCAAAATGTCTAACACTTTTTCTGAGTTATGACTTGAGGTGAAAAGGGAAGCAGAATCAATGAGAATAACATTAGTAAAGTCTGTTGAGTAGAACTGAGAATGTCATATTTTATAATGGGTACCTCCCCACAAGTCTTCACTTCTACCTATTTATACTGCTGTCTTCTGTAGGTAAAGTCATCACTGACTTCAGGTTACTTCTAACCCAGGGCCTCTGTACAAACTCTATGGCCTACTTCAGCTGGGACAAGTGCCAACTCTATGCCTAAGTGGTCCAGGTTGTAACCACATGTGGACCCTTGAGGTTCTAAAGTGGCTCATACCAAGTGACAGGTCCTACCTCCATCCCTTTCTAGATGACCTCTTGCTTCAGGCATGTGAGTGTTGAACTTTGTCCTGGTGAATGTGGCATGCCTGGAGTCATGACCACTCATCACAGTGTGGGCAGTGGTAAGCAGGAAAGTGGTAATGTTTGCAAACTAACCCCACAATGAATGACCAAAGTCATCCAAAGACTAGTGTGCAATTGCTTTTGTGATGTATATCTAGCTCTCTGGTTGTGACTTCATCAGACTGTTTCTCCCCCAATCCACTAAAGACAGGATGCTCCATACAATCCCTGGTATTCATCAGGAGTTCAACCATGAAATGTGGACCTGATTGAATGCCCCATCCCTCTCAACAAAGATGGGTGAGCTGATACATACCTGTTTATGCCTCTTCTTCCCTCATGCTAGCTCAAACAGGCGACTGAGTCCCTAACAGAACTCAAGTCCCCTGAGTTATGGTCAGTACTTTATCACTGCACATCAACTGGGCTGGCTAGCATGTCATATCTTGTCATGAAATTAAACGGTATGGTTATCACATGCTATCTCTGGTGTGAAGGGTTCTATAATGTAAAGCAATATTGTTCTTAGTATGTGAGAGTTACTGCCTAGTCCATAGTATGGTTTATTATATACCTATATTGTTCTTAGTGTGTGAGAGTTACTGCCTAGTCCATAGTATGGTTTATCATATACCATCTCTGGTATAAAGGGTTCTATAACTTAAAGCGATATGGTTCTTAGTGTGTGAGAGTTACTTCCTATTCTATCTGCCCTTTAACTGCAGCAAGATTAACTTTCACATTTGAAAACTCACCTCAACTATTTCAGGATACCATGAAACTAATGAAGTTGCACCGTTCAGCTAATGATCTGTTAATTCAGTACAGAATTACAACATGCAAAAGTCAGTGTCCTAACCAGCCCTTCACAGTTCTATAATAGCCTGTAAATCAAGGGGAGGGAGTCAGTATTTATCCTCACTTTTATTAGAGCACGAAGAAGCAGTTCATGGTTAGCTAGGTCAAAACCTTTGGTTAGGTCTGCAAATACTATTCCATTGAGTAAGAATGTGCCCATATTAAATTGTATACAGTCTTTTAAGGTATAAAGCGCAGTCATGGTGTTTCATCCTGGTCAAACTCCATGATGTTCAGGGGGATAGGATGCAGTATATTTTTATTTATTCAGTGTTTCTAGCATTGATAAAGTCTTTAGAATGTTTAGGTTCAGCCATCGTGGATACCAGCTTCACTGTTAACAGCTTTCATTTATTTAGCTTTATATTATATTTATTTGAAATTTTTTTACTGAGAGAGTGAGCTGGTTTGCAGACACTTTTCAGTCAAGAAAAAGATGCTGAAGACAAGTACAATAATAGAAGTACAATATTTGATAACCACTGTAAGAAAATACACTTGCAACATATACAGTTAAATAGATTGCTTCATCATCATTTTTCAAGAATGCAGATATTTACAATAAGTGAAGTTTACACTAATAGATGCAAGAACTACACAAAGGGAGATGCTGAACTGTAGCCAGCAAAATGAAAACAGTTAAAATCAACTTCTTTTTGCAAATGTTCATTCAAGGCTATTTTAAATAGTTCTAGAACTTTTCACATCATTGGATAAAGGATTCCATATTGCTGGTGCTAGTCAGGAGAAGTCCCTTTCCTCTGTTGTGGTTTGAATTTATGATATGCCAGTGAAGTGAAGTTTTTCAGGTTATTCACTAAAGTGAAGGTTTTTCTTAGGATTGATCATGAGTTGTAAGTTACAAAGCCTTGTTTCAGTTTCTGTTAAAGCTTTGTGAGTAATTTTTTTTTTTTGGAGATGTGCCTAGCTGTCAGATGTGCAGATGTGTGTGAAGTCATTTGAGTCCGGTATTACTGAGGCCTGTTGTGTAGATGTATGGAGGATGTTGTTGAGAATGTTAAAGAGGAGGGGACCAAGGATAGAGCCTTGGGTAATACTGGAGGTGCCTGGGAGGTATGGAGGCAGGGTGGAGTGCCATTTTAATGACTGATACCTATTGGATAGGTAGCTTTTGAACCATAAAAGGGTAGGCTGAGAGAGACCTAATGATGACATTTGAAGTAGATGTTTGCTGTGATAAACTGTGTTGAAGGCTTTTGACAAGCCTAGAAATAAGGAGTAAACCAGTTTACTGTTATCTCTAGCTTTACTGACAGTATCTATTTAGGCTAGAAGTGTAGTATTAGTACTATGGGAAGGACAGCAGCTATGTTGTGTGGGGGAAGGAGTTATCCCACCACAAAGTAGTTTAGCAGTTGTTTTTGAATATATTTTTCAAGTATTTTGGAGAGGGGAGGATAAGATTGCAATAGGTCTAACGTTAGTAATGTATGTTACATTTCCTCCTTTGTGCAGTGGGATAATGTGTGACTTTTTCCATATGCTGCACAATTAAGTAAAAAAGAATTTCAGAACTGTGACATAAGCCTACAAATAACAGTGAAGGAATACAACATTAGTGGTTCGGTTCAGCAACACAGGTAAAGCAGGTAACCAAGCATTATGCACAACCAACATTACAATGCTTAATTTTGCCATGATTTTCAGCATCAGTTTGTATGTAACTATATACAAGCTGTTACATAAACATAAATCCTGAAGTGATATAACTGCACATAGTACACTGTGATTATTCAGTTATAGCTCTTAAGACTCTACATTGCTTACGTTGTTACACATGTAATGGCAGATACAGCACTGACATAGAGGAGGTTGCTAACAGTGACCAGACAATTTATGATTAGCAGGCCATCAATGCAGAATCTGACTAGTGCCATCATATGCACTGTTTCTTTTGTTGTACTGTTGTAATTTACATTCTTTTATAAATGTTGAGTAAAACCTGCTTTCTTGCAAACTGTAGCAAACCTTTTAACTTGTTTTTATTCTAGACTGGTACCAAAACTTGTAAGTTTAGTACATGGGCAGTGGTTTAGTCTAGGTTACCCAAGTTTGGAGCATAGTCACTTGAACTTCTCAATGTGACCCTGCAAACTTGTAAACCATGTGCAGTAAAGGTGAACTGATTCATCCCATGGTGAACTTCAAAATCTGTCTTGCAAGGTGGTTGTGCCTATCAGTAACTTTGTCCACAATGAACAGTTTAGTGAAAACAAAATAAAACTCCAGTTGCACATGGTGAGTGTAAGCAAGATGCATGATCTCATGTGCACAGCTCATGCAAGTTGGAGTGATATTATAGTCTGATTATTTTAAGGTCAATCTGTTTACTGCAGCTTTAAACTGGAAAAGACACAGACAAGCCAGAGGCACACAACATATTGGTATGTGACCTGTCATTTTTATATAAAAATGTGCATTTATTTCATATAGAGATGTCTTCATGTTAAAATAATAATGATAATAGACTGCTTAGATAAACAATTGAGGAATAACATAACCAACTGATAAAACATCTTTTCATTCATATGACATAAGTCATATACTAAATGAATTCTGAAATTAAGTAGGAATGTGATACAGATAAATACTACATTATCAAATGGACATGAAAGTAACAGCATTAGCATACTATTTATCTAATGTGTAACTTATATTTTCCTTTGGGTCCAGTTATTGGTTATATTCAAAGTACTATCTGGGAGTTGCAACAAATTATTATTACAAAAATACCCTGGGAGGTTGTCATGTTTTACTGTTGCATATGGGAGGCTTGGACTACTTTCCAGAATTTCTTCTACTGAGGTAGTAAAAACTCTTCAATTGATTGAATGCTAATTGCCCTATTGGCAAAATTTGACACCTCCAGATGGACTGCTTTCGCAATGAAAAAGGTCAAATGGCTTGCCTGCAAGTGTAATTTACAGATAAAACTGTAATATGAAAAAATCCTGATTTAAAACTATTTTGTGATTTGTTGTTTGATCACTTTCTAACATAAGCATTGATTAGGGAGCTATAGCACTCCAGCACTTGCATTTAAATCTGTCTACGAAATGCTTCTATACCATTTATTGGTGTATATTTCCATAACAATATATTAATAGAGCATAGCAATAAAAACCTGTACCTATTGATTGCTGAGTAATTTTGCAGTATTGTAGCAGACAAAAGAGAGCTTTTTGTAGTGTGATGAGATAGGGATTTTAGTAGAACATAATAAGCTCTTGGTGGGGAGTTAATACTGTTCTATCAAAAAGACACAATAAGAATGCATGGAAATGCAGATGAGCTGGAAGGATTTAGTAATGGGCTAATGGTAAAACAGACTGGCTTGCAATGAAAATTAATCAGAGCAGTATTTCACCAACTCAACAAAGGCTCTGTACTGTGGGAGACAGTCAACCTGAACATGTGGAGTGAGCAAGACTATTAGATGGTCCTTGTTGGAGCCATGACTTGCTTGTAGAATGTTCAGTGGAACCTACAGAAAATATTCCCAGCATGGCTGTTGAGAAAGAATTCACTAAGGACCAAAACATTGCTTTCCAATACCAAATAAAAGTAGAGCAGTTCTCGTATCTATTTTGCAGTCAGTGTATGTTCAGCTAATGTGAGGGGATCAGTTGAGACCATAGTGGTGCTCCTGTTCCTTATTCATTTTGTGGGTCTAACTCAGTATAGTTGCTACAAACTCTGCCCCTGAGGCATATGTTTCAGTTAACACATGTTCAACTGATACAAGGGGATTGTTTGAAACTGTTGTGAAGCTCCTGTCCCTAACTCACTTTTGCTGGTCTGACTCACTAATAATAACAACTACTTCTACATACCCTGTTCCTGGGACCTAGTCTACAGTCAGCAGAGGTTTCAGATGATAAAAGATGCTTATTAATTAAATGCATTAGGATACTTCTGAAACCTTTATGGTTAATATGAAGACACTTTGTGTGAAAATGAAACTTTAAGAAAAATAATTGGCATGGATTGATGTTATTTTGATATGGATGTTATTTCTTGTGTTATGAAATTAAACTTTGTCTCAAAGCAACAATATTCCACAGAACATATACGACAAAATATTATTGGGTCATTAGAGGGGCTGTTGCCAGCATTCAAGTAGTAGGGCACTTTATATTTTGCAAGTATAAGTCAAAATTAAGCTTAGAAATCATCAATAAAACTGCCATGCTGATGGATGCCAACACAGTCTTAAGCAGAACATCAAAGCTGTCTTCTGCTATATATGAGGAAGACAATCAGAACATCAAAGCTGTCTTCTGCTGTATATGAGGAAGACAATACTGACAGTTTCACTGCAGTTCTATATCACTGCTGAAGACTGGCTGTACTACACAAGCTGTAAATGATATCGGACTGGTGTAAAGTTTGGGTGCCACCAGTAAGCCCTGTGCATGACTCCTCAGTAAATCAAAGATTATACTTATAAGTTCCCAGCAAGCCAAGACAAAACTGGGGAAGATCTATAAAGTCAGGTGCTAATGCAGTTAAATGTAGCTCAGACAGAATGCTGAATTTCAGCAAAGGGACTTGTTAAGTCATTTGCACATTCAAGTAGATGAAAGTTTTTGTCCCTGTAAGTTTGCTTGTGCCCCCTACCCAAATCTTCAGCAGCAATGAAGATACCGCATTCACTCCATGCTCTGAATATAGCTGTATATGTTATTTCTGCAATACTGACATTTGTCAAGTGTGCACCCACTGTATGCATATATATGTTTAACTTGTACTCCGTTTGGATCGCGTGGTGGTTGAAAATTGACTACAGATGAGATTATTTATGTTTTATTAAACAGAATCAAATAAAACAAGTTGAAACCAGAGAAATCATGTATTAAGAACTTGTTAAATTTATTTTTGTTATGTTTATGCACAAATTTCTGCACATCTTCCTGTGACTGTGAAATGGACTTGTGTTTGCAAAGGCACAAAAGCATTTTAGCTCTAGATTAGATTACTGACATCCTGACTCATGCATGCAAACGTGCCATTATCGTAATCTAATCTGTCTGTGTTGCATATGTTTTTATAGATGCTTCATGAAGGCCTTATTACTACTGACTTCCAGCAGTCTGTAATTGAGATTGAACCTAGCCCTGAAATAACAGACTCTAGTGCAAGAGACTACATGATTTTAAACTGTTTTCGAAAGGATGCCCACAAAATGGAAACATTTCTCAAACTTCTGAAGTGTCGACAAATAAAAAAACTTAATTGCTACTAGCAGTTGTTAAACAATAACCTAATTTCAATAAAATACTGAAAGCTATATTACAATTGGAAACTATGTTCCACATATTGCGACAAATGATTATCAAATAATGATCTTTAAAATGTGTACATATGCTTAATATCTGTTTTGCGTTCTTGTTAAAAAAAGAAAAAAAATACACAATTAAACTTAACATTGCATGAATTCTGCATAGATGTCATGGCTTTTTTTTTTACACAATGTCAATTGTTTACATGCTGTGTTATATCCCACTGATCAAGACTGAACATTCTGCATTCCAAATCATCGATGTATAAGCTCTCTTTGAATCCTAGCAATGGTTATTCATGTCAAAAATCAACTCTGGCTTCATTTTGTCTGGTATTCCATTTAGTATGTAAGTGCCCTTTTGAGTTAGATGTCTATCTCCCAGTTCTAATGCATATATACCAGAGCTGTTAACGTATGTAGTATAATACATTATTTTGTATGACACACCTTTCAAAGGCTGTTTCTTCATTTTGGCTAAAGCATAATGTGCCCATTGTTGATGATCACAATGGCACAATGATTTATTCAATTTTTTGCTTCATATTTTTCTAGTGCTTTCTTTTCTTGTTGAAGAGATCCTCTGAAATATTTATAATGAAACATTTAAGATTACGTTTCTCTCTTTTCTTGCAAAATGTATAAAATCTTGCTGTGGTTCTTCCCTTGTAGAATTGTCACCATGAGCACTTATTAAGAGAAATGTAAAGAGATGAGACAGTAGAGCTAATTATGTGGGAAGAAGATGAAGACAGTTGGAAAGGGACAATCCCAGAGTCTAAAATTCTGACCAAAAGAAACTAATCCTGATACCTTCCAGTTGTCACCACCCAATGTTTTTATTCCCTCTGGTGAACACAATTAATATTCAGTTCCTGTCAAAGCTTTCAGTCCCCGATCACTGGAGAACAGTAAGGTTATTACTTTTATGTGTGTTTGTGGTGGGGGTGGTTAAGCAAGATGCTCAATGGTTACTTTTTATTAACTCATCCAAAAACTTATCTTAATTGTGCAGCTGTTTATTTCATTTATTTATTCTACATAGCATAACTATGAGCAGTCTAACCAAAAGAGAACAGTGTAGTGAATTCATACTAACCACTAACCATGAATACTAATATTATGTAATGTATTATACGATGCTTATAATTGTGGGTGGGCTATTTAAATGTGATGCATCGGAAGTCACATGCTGATGGGATGTGTTTTAAATATGATGGAGTATTCATGTGTATTTCATCTGATGAAATCTGTTTATCATAGATGAAAGTGCTAATCATGGTTGTTTTATTGAATAAAGCTGTACTAGTTGACGTTTCTGGGTCCTGCCTTGTTTCCATTCTGACAAAATCAGAACTCCAGGTCACCAGATATAGTCTGTGAATCTGTGAGTAAAACTCCAAGAAAAGGTCTTCTATGAAGATCACAGACCCAAAAGACAAATCTAAGAAAAAAAAATGATGAATACCATCACTATGCTATTCATGATGCAAAGCCTCTCTAAGTTTGATTGATTACTTTTAGAAACTTTTGTAGAAATAATTTGCAGTTTATTTTTAATGTCCTACTGCATTGCAATAGCAGGTGGCATCTGTTTCATAATTCTGGCTGGTTCTTTATTATGGTAATGCTTGATTACAGTACAGCAATGATCTCTAATGAGGGAAAAATATGTCTGCTGTCTTGACCTTTGCAAACTGATTTCATGAAACACTTCATATATTTTTAGTGATGCAATACATTGTGGGGTGTATATGTTTGTTTGCTTCTAGAATTGCACCATATAGCCAGTATTTTATGTGGGAACTCTTTTCTCAACAATATTGCCATAATACTTGTTTTCTTACCTTGATTTAAATATCCTTTTCCAATAAGGCTACCGAATGTTATCACACTTATAGAAAATTCTGACTGTTTACTTGAAGAAGAGTCACGCATTTTATGTTAAGCTTTAGTCAAGTTGAGATGTGTTTATACCTGCCAATTTTACATTTCTATATTACATGCAGGTACCCACTGGTGTAATGTAATGCTACTCAAAGTGAGTTTGTTTGACTAATTTCATAGGGAGCTGCACATATTTATCAAGCATTACATTATGGGAGAGGTGCAATCATGTATACAAACTGATAATCATTTTTTGCAGTTTTCATACAGAGAAGTGACGCTATATAACCATGAGAGATGATGAGGGTAACACCTGATCCTTATTATACACGTATGCATTAGTTCATAGGTCCATATGACATTACTAGGCTAATGGCTCAAGAGCCTTTACAAGTCTAGCCATTATTAGCCCAAGTTTACCTGATTTTCAATCCTTAAGGGCTAGAGGGTGACTTAGGTTAGTGCCTATGCCTTTGAGTATTTTACAGAATACCTCTGCCCATAAGGGACAAGAGTACCACCCCAGGATGAAATTTGTCCCTTGATCCAAACTGCATGCGAAGAGGGTTACGGAAGGGCTCCACCTTATGTGAAGAGGAAGCCTGTTCCATAGAAGTGGTAATCAATGAGACACATATCTGTCTCTCCAGCAGGTTTTGTTCATGTCACAGACCAGGTTTAGATCCTTGGAATGTGCAATCCTTGTGCACGTTGTTTCATGAATGTGTAACAATTCCATCAGGGCTGGATTTGATAGTGCCTTGTAGTTTAGGCATAGATCAGCCCCTAGTAGTTGGTAGGAGACAGAGTAAATGGATAGAGCTTTTAGTCAATCCACATAGGAAATGTTTACACCCTGCAATATTTTTGTAAGGAACCACTGAGGCTGCTCCAGTTTTTGTAAGTGCCTTGTTAGGTACATGCTGAAAGGTGCATTGTACTCGATTATTAGTCTGAAGAGGGCCTAGTACAGTGAGACTATAACTTTTTGGATCTGGTTGCTATACATTTACTTATAAGCTGTGCCACAAAGAAAGAACTCCTCAACACTGTGGACACATGATGGCGAAAGTTCAGGCTACTGTCTACCTGGGTACCTAGACCTCTCACCTCTGGGTCCGCTCTTAGGGGTGTGCTATTAATCTTGCAATTTTCAGGGTTATTTTACTTCCTAAAAGCTATAACTACGCATGATTTTACATTTAGTTTTATGCCATGGCTATTGTACAGCAAAAGAAAGAAAATCCTGTCTAGAAGAAAGAGAGAACATGTACAACAGAACAAACCTTCCCTCATTAGTCTAAACAAGCAAACTAGTGGACTGGTCAAGTCTTCAAAAGCAAATTTGTAGGCAAGAAAAGCCTCCCAAGATAAGGATAACAATAAGGCATTTTTTTTCAGTTATGTTTGCAGTCTTAAGAGCAACACCCAGCTATGTGAGAAGTTAGTTATAGACTCAGTTATTTAGAGAATATATAGCAAATCTGTTAGCAGATAAATTCAGCTCAAATTTTACCTCCCCATCATGTCCACTTAGCCCATAAGAAATATCTTTGGACATGTTAGAATGCTACTAAATACCATGCTCATACCCATCTGCAACACATAGCCAGAGAGCCCTATCATGTTTCTCTTCATATAGTCCAGGGAGGTATGCCTCAGGTTTATTTACACCCAGATGGACTAAAACAGAGTATACCCAAGTGCTTGCATGATCAGTTGAATCCTAGCCCCTGACAGGTGACTAAATTTAACCTTCTCCTTATTCAGCCTAGTGAGAGGAGAGGGATATCAGTGTGTTTCACAATGGAGTCTCCTACGACCAAAATATTGGGTTGTGTGGGGGTATGCCTTAAGGGCTTGCTAGTTAAGACACTATGAGATGTAGTTTTGTGTCTTGTGGTGGGAGCTGTTTTTGTGCAACCAGAGTTTATGAGGACTGCATCTGGGAGGGCTTTGAGGTTTGGGTAAGTTACATCTGAGCACCTGTACATATGCGCTCAATTTGTCTGCTCCTTAGTAAGTGTGGTGAGTGTTGTGTGTGTCACTGACAACCTGTTTGGTATTTTTTTGTGACTATGTGAGAGTCTTGCCTACAGTGACATTGTGTAACTACATCCCTTACATGCTGTATTTGTCTGTTTCAAAATGAAGTGGTTGTCAGTAAACATGAGGGAATTGCTACATTGCCTCAGGATGCCCATATCCACCAAGCTGGTTACAGAGATAGCAAGAATGTACCTATCCATGGTTGCAGGTCCTTAATATGTGCTTTACGGGTCAATATCAGAATAGTGAAGAGACGTTTAATCGAACGACTCTTTGCCGACACATAAACAGCAAATGCACTAAAGTGTGAATGCTCAGAACACTGATTTCTTTCCCTGGGAAAGAAATTGGTAGCACTAACAAACAAACATGCACACTTTCAAACATTACAATGTGGGAGGCTTCGCCTCCTACACACCTTCCCCACCCTCCCAACTTAATATACCAACTCCAAGATCGCACAACAATGGGGAAAGAGGCAAACACATGGGGAAGGCCAAGCAATTTCTTTCCCAGGGAAAGAAATTGCTGTTCTGAGCATTCGCGCTTTAGTGCATTTGCTCTTTATGTGTCGACAAAGAGACATTCGATTAAATACCTCTTTGCTATTCTGATATAGACCCCGTGCTTTACAAGGGAATAGAATGGGGTGGTTTACAATGGGACAAGGGGTGGGTGCTCACATAATGTAATCTACAGCTAACCTATGCAGCGATGCTGCTCTCTGTGCAAAACAATTGCTCTTTGCGCAGCAATAGTTCTGAGTGCTGCAGTAATGTAATCTAAAGCTAACTAAGTGCAGCAATGCTGCTCAGCATGCACACAACTTGCTCCTTGAGTACAGTAGAACTGTAGAAAATTTTAGAGGTAGTCCTTATAGGGAAAAGTACAATTTCTAGTGATTATGTTTATACAGGGCACCACTAACCACCACTCTGCCAAGCACAGCATCACCAAAATGCAAGGCTTATATAGAAGAAAAAGAAGAATTAGTTCTGCCCACAGGCCATTCAGGTAAGTGCACAATTAACTTTCTATCAGCCCTTTCCAGTTCAGATAGGTGAAATCAGCCCTGCCCTATCTGATGAGCACATCCTTTAACCCTCATAATGTAAAATGAATGGTTTGGAGACAAAGTGTTAGGGAACCATAAAATAAATGCCTAAAAGCACTGAAAACATAAGATGCATGCAGAGCACTACAACTGAAGGACAGCAGTCCTTACAGCAGTGAAAAAAAAATGCAACTAAGCAACTGCAGGAAAAAATAAATAAAACAGACATCTTTGATAATGAAATGAGAAGAAGTAATGCAAGTGAAGAATATATAGCTGAAATCAATCAGCCCTCTGCTGTATAGTATTATTGGAAATCTGGATATTATTAGTCTTCTTACTTTTGTACGTAGCATATATGCAGTATGCAAATCTTCAGAAAAAGTATGGATTAACACAGTTTTTCAACTATGCCTGTAATAAATAAATTATCAGATGTTTGTAAGTTAAAAATTTTCCCTAAAAATATGACACCAGATAAAGTCATAGCAAATCTGTAAAAAAAACTGTTTCAAAGCCTAGCTCTGCTTTAAACTCAATGCTTCTTCATAGCAGAGTTTTCCTAACTCACAAAAATTCCCTACATTGCCATTTATTAAAAAATAATTTCCTAGACTTAATAAAATCCATGTATGCATAGTGTACCATGTCCGTATAGATGGTTCCCTCTCGGCAGAGCGCCATGCATATTAATCATAGCGCATTGCCAAGGGAGAGTCGTGGAACATGGATACTGAATCAGTGTAAGGACTGTGCTGCTAACTGTGTCCACAGATGAGTAACACACTCTCTACACTGTTCAATTGTATTATAGCACTGCAATTTAATTTGTTTTTATTTTTTTTAAGAAAACATATTTCTGCAGCTCGGAGGGGAATGCAGCAGTATAAGTAGTGCTGAAGCACCTGCCAGACATCTAAAAATAGAAACTGAATTATTTCACTATTTATTTAAAGGTCAACTTTATGTGTAGCTGAGTGGGTTTGCACAGTACGACATAGTGTTCAGCACTGCTTAAAGGTAACTCAGAGGTATATGTAAAGGTATAGCAAAATTCCACATATCCAAGTATCCTCATGTCCAGTCAAAATACAAATTATGCAAATTCGTTTTAAATATTGGCCTGCTGCACTCAGCTAAGCTCTGCTAAGACCTGCTAAGATGTGCTAAGTAATGCATAAACAAAATAGCTGATAATGTTTATGCACTGCTTGGCACTGCTTGGGTGGTTTGCGTACTGCTAAGCACTTCTAAGCATATTAGTCTTTGGGTTTTCCCACTGCTCAGCTTAGCTGCAAAGGTTTGTATGCTGCCAAGCAATGCACTGCATTTTTAAATGTTGGCAAATGGCATTTAAGGGTGGGAAAAGAGGCTTTATTAAGTTAACTAGGTGGGAATACAGCATAATCTATTGGAGTTCTACCTGTGTGATGCCTTTGGCTGGCATTGGAGAGGGTGGGCACTTCCAGGCATAGCAGTAGGGCATTCAGGAGTCCAGGGACATGGTTGGACTCCTGGTGAAAAAACATTTTGACTGGCTGCTGCAGGGAGGGTTCCAGGGCTCAGAGTTCACAGCAGAGGCCTTGGGCAAGCTAGCATGTGAAGTCACCAGTGTAACAAGTATCTTCCACACAGGTTAGCTGGTTAGTCACTACCATAATGACCTGAAGCATAGGAAGGGGGACCTCTTGGACACCTGGCTCAGAGAAGCTTGGGCAGGGAATGCCCTATAGGTTTGTAAGTAGTTTTACCTTTGTTTCACCAATACCTAATCTGAATGTCTGATAACTGGTATGCATAACGGTGTGCTTCCCTTCAAACAACTGCAGAGGAGAGGGCTCATAACATTGAGGTGCATGCCAGACACTTGGCCAGGTTGTGCCGTGTGTGTGGTGAGTACAGATGTATTGTGCTATATATAATCAAATAAGCAAGAAAGAGAAAATCATTAACTGTGATTAGGAATATACAGTAAAGAGTGTATTGAAATGAATGTGGACTTACAGCTGTACTGTAATAAATGCATACTGCCAACTGTAGTGCCATAAGCAGGAAAGAGTAAAGCATTAACTGTAATAAAGTATATGCAATAAAGTTTGAAGTGCAATAACTGTGGAAGAACAGCTGTATTGCAACACCTGCATAATGACAACTGTTGTGTAATAAAATACTTGAAACTATACCAGCAACTGCATGAACCTATCTCTAATAAAGTCTGTTGTGCAATACGTGTGGAAATAGGGATGTTTTGCAATAAATCAATTATGACAAATGTTCTGTGATAAAAATACGACATAATAGTACCTGCATGAAGGTATATCTAATAAAGTCTGTTGTGCAGTAAGTGTAGATTCAGAGCTGTTTTGTAAGAAATTAATTATGTCAACTGTTCTGCAACAACACATGAACCAAGAGAAATAACACCAAGGTAAATTGTGTACATCCAGATTGTCTTGTTTTACCATTGCATGACAGCTATACACATTCAGGCTGTGAGGTACAGTGTTACAGCCAGGTATAACAGTGTAATAGTTGTAGACTACAAATAATAACACAAAATCAGGTATTCTTTGTTGACTTCACAGATATTTCAACACACTAGCAATATATTGTGTACATCTGCATTCTATGTGGTAATATATAGGTTACCTACTATCTCTGTCATGCTTGAATTTCGTGCATGTGTGTTAAAACTGTCACTGCAGTCTAGTATAAAACTGTACTGCTATTACCAGGTCATAGTTTGGTGCCAGGTGAGCTCTAGGAAAATATCAGTCAATGAGTAACCAGCAGTGACACAGTAGCTCAGTTTACTAAATGCTCTGTATGAAGTGCATTTTGCCACACACATACCAGGGTTCGAATCCAGTGTTATGCAGCACTAAATATTACAGTCACGTAATGTTAACAGATATTCTCTCCACAGGAACTACAGGTAAATGAGTGAGGTAGACAGATTATGAGCAAATAATCGTGTATTTAGATGTCACAGACTGTTACAATCATTACCAGGAATTAGAAAATACAGCATAAAATAAAGGAAATATGTATAATAAAACAAATGAAGTAAAATGTGTAATCTTTGGTATGGCTGTATGCCAGGAATGCCTGTTAAAGGTTGTTGCAGTCAATTAATAGAGTCAATGCAGATGTCCTCTGCAGTCACTGCCATTGGGTTATATCCCCATGCCTGCCAAGCAAGGCATAATACTTGTTTACTCTCTGTACTGTACACATTACACATGTCTCTCAAGTGTCACACTGTCATGTAATGTAATTACGAGTGTGTAATCCTTCCGTCACAGATTTAGCATCAATATGATTATATAAACAGGAAAGTATCCCTACATCAGCCCACCATAAACCTTGGTAGTTAAATAGGTCCACCTAATGTACAAAAGTTCTGTGTAGTTGTGTACCTGCAGTTGTTATTGCTTGGCCCATACTTTCCCAAGCGGATAGCTTCAGAGGTATGTATGTGACAGCAGCTATAAGGCACTTTTACACATAAAGAAAGGAAAGACCTATAATGGTATTAATAGACTGAATTTCTATGGTTTACTATTAACGTATGTTGTTACATTGAACTGTATTTTGGTACATGTGCTTTACTATTGTTATGCATTAAAATGGTTGCATATTAACATATCTTGTTGAATTACCTATTCTGTTGGCCTTATGCCATAACTATTACTAGCATGCAGTAAATGTACTGACTGTTCTGTTATTTATTGCTAATTTTTTCATAATACGCATTGAAATGTAATGGGGTTATTTTCAATGTTCTGGCATGCTGTTTTTGCTAACAATGGTTTTGTTTATAACCTATACTTAGTGCTATACCTCTATCACCACAGGATGTTAGGGTAGGCCAGTTCCCAGTGATCTGCCTACCCTACCTCATCTGGCCATGTAACTGGATCCTTGCATGTCTGGGACCCAAGCCAGTGGTGCTCCTTCTGCTGGCACAGCACCATCTTTCAGTGGAACTGCCTCAGGGGACAGGGCTCTGCAGCCCCCTGGGAGCAGTGGCAGATAGATGGTAGTCACCCAAGATTAACTACTGGCCATGGTGCACAGGATTGTTTACAGGAGCTATGAACATGTCCTGTGTGGGATTGAGGGCAGACTGGACAACCTGGTGTGGCCTACTGGCCCTGATGTTCAGTCTCCAGGACAGCCACCTTTGGGGCAGTGAAGCAGTAGTGTCAACTGCCCATGGGTGGGGACCTCAGTCATGCTGTTGCAGTCTGGAGCCACATGCATCGCGGATTCCACAGCATCCCCACATCCAAGGTGTTTACCCCCTCATGAGTCACACCACCCTGTCTGCTGGCTAGTCTGTCTTCAATTGCATCCTCTCCTACCCAACTTACCTCCCCACATGACCTATATCCCCTTCCCCAACACTCCACTCTCTCCTTATAAAAAAAAAAAAAAAACAAAAGGGGCACCTGTCCTACAAAAAAATATTGCCCCATAGATAGCTGTCCATTTCTCACACATATCCACTGGACACAACTAATTTGGTCCAATTGGCTTGACAACACATTTATGATGTCCTAACCCCTCTCTCTGGGGTTTGAGTCCAAATACATCCACAAAATCTGTCAAAATGCACAGCTGTTGCTGTACAAAAAATGGAAAGCTATGGTTCTTTCCTAAACTCTTCCTGCACATCCCTACCTGCCTTTCATTATGTTTTTCCCCCACTTGCCCCCATTTCACCAGTGTCCTGTCACCCCCTTTTTCTTTTCTTTTTAATTTTTAGCTCAGATTTTCATGGAGCTAAGCCAAGCACCATGCTGCATTGTGGTGTGCTGCACCATGCAAATCCAGTTAAATAAGCTTTAATGTGCCTTAATGATCTTATGTGTTTATCTCAGCTGTTGCTGTACAAGAAATGGAAATTTATGGTTTGTTCCTACACCAGTTGTGCACATCCCTATCTGGCTTTCAGTATTTTTTCTCCCACGGTGCCCCCATTTCACCTGTGCCCTATCAGCCCCTTTTTCTTTTATTTTTACATTTTTAGCTCGGGTTTGCACGGAGGTAAGTGAAGGAACCATGATGTGTTGTAATGCACCGCACTGCACAAATCCACTTAAGTGAGCTTTAATGTGCCTTAATGATCTTATGTGTTTCTCACAGTGTTAGGTGCATGTATAAAATAATCACCTTTGCCACATTTCAAGCCCAGGCCCTTGCTAACTACAGCCTACTGTACTAACGAACTACACCACACAGGTGTTTCAGGAAAAACATATTGATTGCCACTGACAGATTGAAAGTAAACCTAATGGGAAAAATGGGAGTGTACCTGGGACTCTGATGCAATAATACACCAGTAGACAGCCACATAAATAATAATGGAGGTATGTGAGGCCTGGGATAGCAAGTAAATGTTCCATTTTATCTGCAAAATCTTTAAACACACCTTCTAAGGCATCAGTGGCACAGTACATATGTTCAGCAGGGACCCTGCTGCAGACCAACTGCCTTTGAAAGCCATGCACATACTGATGGCTGCAGACAATGTGTGTCACAGCCTGTATGTCTACACATATATATGGAAAATACACCTGCTGCAGCACTGACTCAGTAGCTCAGCCTGTTAAATGCCTTGCGTACAGTGCATCTTGCCCTACACAGTCCTAGGTTCAAATCCAGTGTGTTGCACTTTAATTACATTGTTGTGAAGACATCAAGTAATGACTGAGTAATGCAATTTTAATCCCCATAGAATACTGCTACTGAATTGTCTGCCACTCAGTTTTGCAAGTCAAAGGCCTACAGGTAGGAACACTCTGCACATATTCGTATAGCCTAACTATATTTTGCTTATTACTCTGCTATTGGCACTGTTGCATAACAGATGTACCTTAAGAACATGCCTCAACTGGACTGTAAAGGGTACCGTCACCCTGGCTCTGCTGTAACAGCAAGGCTGACACTGCTGCCACAGTTACGTGTACAGCTTGCTGGCTGCCAAAGTGTTCAAACTCTCCCCAATGTGTCCTAGGCTGCAGCAGCAGCAACTGCAGCCTGAAACATACACAGCTGTCTATTACTGCAGCTGCTACAGACCGACCATACCTCCCAGCTACCTATAACAGGTGATTCAGACACAACCATACATAAAGTGTGGGGGGTGGTCAAAGGTCCAGAGATAGGGACATGTTTCACAGTTTGCCCCTACAAAGAAAGTAAGTTGATAGAATAGCAGCTACTACATTAGCATGCATATTCTGATGGGTATGAAGTGAGACACCCACATGCCTCTCTCACCATTACTGACCTCAGCCCACAATATTGGCCAGTGAACTGCCAGATGACCACACTATCATGGGATACTGACCAAACAGATGAGGCAAAACTGTGGACATACTTCATGCATCTTTACAGTGGTCAGTAGTTGTGCTTATTCCCTGTAATGCTGTAGTCTCTACACCTCTGTAATGTCCATCTCAACAACTTAGAAAGGGGGCAAGAACTACATGAAGGCCTCATATATTACACTGTGGTACCATGTCATTGGCTAATGATACTGCAATGCAGCTGTTTTGGATGCAATTAGCAATTGTGAGGCACAGATTGGTGCAGAGGAAATTACCTGTTAATGAGCATTACCTACAAAAGGTAGGCAACTACTTATGGGGAACAGGTATGCATGTGGTTTTACTCACACAGACTGTGTATGTGCAAAGCATTTACAGAGGAATGCTTCATAAAAGGAATACATCACTCTACTAGTTATGTACTAAATTTCCCCATAAAATGGTATGCAGATGGAAGGATAGAGGTATAGGGATTAGGGATTACAACAGTAGACTTGCATCAGATCTATGATATTGACATGTCAGTGATAATCTGCCGTCCAACACCTACAGGCATGCCTCTCAACTGTTCATGCTTTGACTCACATCTCTGCTCTGTCCCTGTCAATCCCTCCTATAATGGTCGCCTTTTGTAATAAAGATAGTGGATTACACATAAGACATAGTGACTCTAAGTAAGGGTATACACTCCTGTAACATCAAACAAGGTACTGTAATTCACCTCCTCTCAGTCTGTCAGTGTCATACATACACAGGTCTCTAACATTGTAAAAGTGTTCCTGAGTGTCCCTGATGTACTCTGGCTACATCCCTCATGTTTAATGGACATTCATCCCTGTCTGGTTGAGAGCTAAACCTAACATACCTCAGCCTTCTAGAGTGTGAAATCAGGACAGAGTCATAATTAATGAGTGGACAAAGGCCCAAACACAGCCAAACACAGCTCAAATCAAACTCAAACCAAACTCAGCTATCGACTGTTTGGCATAGCCTAGGCCTCTGCCATGTCTGCACCACACCCTGTGCATGTGATGATACCTATATCACATCCCTGTCATCCATGCCATCAATGCAGGGACCTGCAAATGTGTCTGATGCACAGGGGGACTATATTTTTTAAATGTGTTTGTGTAATGCAGTAGTGTCATGCCATGAAAGTTGTTCTGGGCCACAACAGGAACTGTATGCTGGCATGTGTCTTGAATACACATTAAACTTTGTGTATCTTTGTCGCCTGTTGGTACACTGGTGGTAGTTTTACAGAATGACAGGTGTGTCATGGACCTTTGTATGTTTGTGTTCCAGGAGTCTGAGCAGTTCAACTATGGACACAAGGTGGCAATACAGTGGCACAGGATGGCAAGGCAGTACAACAGAAAAATGGCATCAGCAAGGTATGCCAGTATGCATGCGTGGTTCTCTAAGTGCATATGTGTAGAACAGTGAGTCAAGGAAAATGGGGACAGCCAGTGTTATCATGCTTTCAAACCCTGTGACAAGGTTTGCTACCCTTTGTATGTGTAAGCTGGGTATGCTGCACATACAAATATAGATAGTGGCAGACATCAGTTATGCTTATATAAATGAGGGTGATGTAGGGCCAGCAGGTACCCACAGGGCCATACAATGCATAACCAATGCACAGACATAGGCCGGATGGCCATATCTCCAGTGCTGAAAGGGGATATACCTATACACACACAAACACAGGTCAGGATGCTGTGAGATTATAATCCATACCTATCTAGTAATACACACACTATAGCTTGCAGTACTTTTCACATACACCACAGAATTTAACGGTCATTAGACTGTCAGCCAGTGCTCTTATAGTGGATGACATCAGCAGGCCTTGTGAAGGAGGGACTTCTAGAGGCCAGCAGCCAGTCACAGGGCCATAAAATGCATACCATTGCAGGGAGATAGTCCATATGGGCATGTCCATACTGCTGTGAGGGTATATATTGATACATACACACACACACACACACACACACACACACACACACACACACACACACACACACACACACACACACATGGATGATGTGAGATTAGAACTCCTACTTGTCTAGTATTACACACTACAACTCACAGTACTTATCTCACATGCCACAGGTCATGTCTATTGAATATGTTGCTGCAGGCACAGTACTTGTGGAGTACACAAAGTGGCTTTCAGTTAGACAGCATGTGTGGCCTGCAGAGTGATACTGCTTGGTGCTGTTATTGTATCTAGTGTCCTAGGGTTGGGATACCTGGTAATATTCCGGCTATGTGTGTACACCTACCTGTCTGGCCATATGTGGGTTTGCAGTTTGACAGGCAGACTTGTGGCCAGGTACAATATGGACTTGTCCGAGGCATGCATTGCACCCATTGAATTACACCATATGTGTACCCTGTGTCTGTCTACAGGGTGACAGTCTGCAGACACAGAAGTCTTGGTCTGGTTCCATTGGACAACTGCTGTGAAGTGTAAGTGTAGATAACCCCAGCATTCTGAAGTATGTGGGGAAATTTGTACACCCCCACCCATCATATCTATATAAATATGCATAAAAGGTATGTCTCCTTAAAGGCTGTTGTGTGTATATGTGTACGTTATGTAAATGTGTTATGTAGATATTTGTGGGGAGACTATGTATAATTGTACTTTATATAGATATATGTACCTCTTGTTATTATATATATATATATATATATATATATATATATATATATATATAGATCTACTTTCATGGTCAACTGTTCAGAAAGTCGACTTTCATATGGCCGAGACCATATGATCAACTTTTGAAAAGCCGACCTTGTAAAATAAACAAAAAACTCACAACAAACACGTACCTTTCAACTGTTGGCAGGGGGGAAGCCCCCCCTGCACCCCACACCCTCTATAACTTAAATATACCAACTCCAAGATCGCACTACAATGAGGAAGAAGGAAATTTTCCCATTCCACACTGTATGGAGATAGCGGTTCCCCATGGTCGGCTTTTCAAAAGTCGATCATATGGTCTTGGCCATATGAAAGTCGACTTTCTGAAAAGTCAACCATGTGAAGGGAACCATATATATATATATATATATATATATATATATATATATATATATATATATATATATATATATATATATATATATATATATATATATATATATAGTGTGTGTGTGTGTGTGTGTGTGTGTGCCACATACTGATAGAGATACTAATCAAGCATGAGAGGGGTAGGCAGAGACAGATATGTATACATAGCTGTATGTATGTCTTTGGGCAATAGAGGCCACAGACATGGACTCAAGTTAGATAAGTGTAAGACCATGCCCAGTGTAATTGTCATTACTGACAAGATGACTGCAGGCCACAGCTACCTGTACTCCAGTCTGGGATTATATGTTCTGCAGGCCATTAGCTGCTGCATCTGTCACCACTGTACTGCAGTTCCCTGATATTGTCCAAGGCATTCTCTGGCTGTTTGCTGAAATTAATATGTGACTCATACCTCGCAACTGTACAGAGCTTCACAGACTGTCCAGAAGTTTGCCTCATATTTTTGGCCCGTTTCACATAACATTGTGGTTTTCTGGCAAATTAGTGACAGATCAATGAAGATTAAAGTCAATAATTAATTACAGACATTTGGGTTTCAGACTCCAAACACATCAGGAGACTCATACTAATGCAAGACCTGTTATTAAATTGACATTCTACATTTGTAGGAGCAACTATTTAAAACTTGTCCCTGTTTGTGTGTCTTGGTCCCACTGTTATTCATGGCTTTGGCCAGATTTCCTGCTTTACGAGGTTGAGAAGTATAATGTGACTGGGGTACATGATATAACACCACACACAGGGTGATAGTCTGCATACCTCTCCCTGTACATATTTTTGCAGACTGTCCAGCAGTTCACCCATGTACCTGTTGTGTTCCTCATACATCTGTGGTTTTCTGATACTTTACTGTAAACAGCAGTCACTGATTTGTTATAACTACTGACACAGTTAAATGATGGCCTTTACAACATGCAGCTAATCTGACCTGTTGCAACCTGCTATTATACTAGCCACCTGCAAGGTTACTCAAATCATGTATAATGTCTGTTTGTCTGTAGGTATGGCCCTTTGTGTCTCCATTCACTCTGGGTTTGTCCGGCTTTCTTGCAGTAATAGATTGAGGGCTTTTGACTGTCTGTGGTAATACACCATATGAGTACCTGACATTCAAAAGATGTTGGATGTTGCCAGATTTGAACCATCAGCATCATCACCCATATTACTTACTGTCCGTAGACCAGGGAACCACACCAGCTACCAGATGGAGTAGTTTCATTCCTCTCATTATCATCAACATACAGGAATTGTCTGGTCTGTTGGTATATCATTGCAGACTTTCTGTTGCAACAGTTGTATGGGGGCACTGATGTGTTTGGGGTGCGGGACAAACAGCCAATGCTCTGCTGGCATAGACAGTGGTGTGACTGTCCTGTGACCCCACTGTTCGGCATCTCCCTGGAATAATGTCATGGAGTTCCAGCCATGTGGCCTTGTAGATATTATAGGGTGCATACTAGTCAACAAAGTACCTGTTGTCCCAAGTGGCTGTTAGATCTTTACAAGTAACCCAGTAACCCACTATAGAGCTCTGCAAGTAGCCCAGTAGGAAACTATATATAGCCCACTATATTCCCTTGCACAGATGCAGCAGGCCCATACATATGCTACCATATTGTAGTACCCCTTACAAGTGGTGTATAGGAGAGTGACTTATCTTGCGAATGCAGCAGTTGACAGACCTGTAGTTCGAGGCTAACTCTGTCTGATACACGCAGTCTGCAGCCATACCAGGTTGTGTGGCCTGGCTGACATCATTTATACTAATATGTATGTGAGTCAGAGTAAGGTGTCAGTCCCTAGGGCCCTAGGTTGTCAGTGCATGTGCTATGCGTTGTCTCTTGGTCAAGGCCAGGGCATATTAAGCATTCCTACATCTGCATAAAGGGATCGCCTCAGGGGTTCCTCCTCAAAGTCCCCTTATTGGTGCGGCTGTGATGACTTAGGCACTGGTGGGGGGCTGTGTATCCCTTCCCTTTGCTGATCCTGCTGCAGCTGTTTCCACAGGATCATATTATTTAGTATGGCACATACTGAGAACATGTGTGCATGCATTGATGTTGAGTACTGCAGGGCTTCACCAGATATATCAAGGTACCAGAACTGTGACTTCAACAGCCCAAACACATGCTCTATGATGTTCCTAATTTGCATGTGTGCTCATTATGACATTCTTCGGTGAGTGTGTTTGCATTTATGATGGGTGTCATCATCCACGGTACCAGTGCATAGCCAACATCCCCAAGTAAATGGTCATGTGGAATGTCCCCACTAACAAACATCTGGTACAGCTGTGATGTGTGCCAGATATGGAAGTCATGATAACTGCCAGGGTTAACATCATACATACATTCATGCCCTGGGCATTGCACACAACCTGGCAGTTGATGGAGTGTTACCCTTGCGGTTGACGTAGATTCTACACTCTTCACCGGGTGGTGATTTGATGTGTACATGAGTGCAGTCTATGGCACCCAGTACGTCAGTGTATTGTGCTACATAGTAGAAGAGTTGCATACTGCTGGCCTCTCCTCAGGGATGTGGGGAAAATAAATGTGCTCATTGGCATTTGGTAGCA